>NW_020190579.1:0-12071 GCF_002263795.3 Bos taurus
AAGTGTTTTCAGAGGTTAACAGCATGAGAATGTTGAACCACCCGAATATTGTGAAACTACTGGACGTGTTTGACACGAGGAGACTCTGCTTATAGTAATGGAGTACCTCAGCGGGGGAGACTTTTTCAGCCACTGGAGTCCAAAGCCAGACTGTGAGGCCCGAGGCCTGTTATGCCCCAACCACCAGGGGAGTGGTAGCCATCAAGGCCATTAACAAGACAAAAGAGTGCTTCACCATGATCAAGGAATTCTTTTACTTTTACTTTTATTTTATTTTTTAAACTTTACAATATTGTATTAGTTTTTCCAATTATTGAAATGATTCCACCACAGGTATACATGTGTTTCCCATCCTGAACCCTCCTCCCTCCTCCCTCTCCATACCATCCCTCTGGGTTGTCCCAGTGCACCAGCCCCAAGCATCCAGTATCGTGCATCGAACCTGGACTGGCAACTCGTTTCATACATGATATTATACATGTTTAAATGCCATAAGTGGTTAACAGCATGAGAATCTTGAACCACCCGAGTATTGTGAAACTATTGGAGGTGATTGACACTGAGGAGACTCTGCTTATAGTAAAGGAGTACCTCAGCGGGGGAGACTTTTTCAGCCACTGGAGGCCAAAGCCAGAATTTGAGGCCCGAGGCCTGTTCTGCGTGAACCACCAGGCGAGTGGAAGCCATCAAGGCCATTAACAAGGCTAAAGAGGGCTTTTCCAGGATCAAGGAATTCTTTTGAGAGGTTAACAGCAGGAGAAGTTTGAACCACCCGGATATTGTGAAACTCCTAGAAGTGATTGACACTGAGGAGACTCTTCTTAGAGGAATGGAGTACCTCAGCGGGGGGGACTTTTTCAGCCACTGGTGAGCAAAGCCAGACTTTGAGGCCCGAGGCCCGTTGGGCCCAAACCACCATGGGAGTGGTAGCGATCAAGGCCAAAAACAAGGGAAAAAAAAGAGCTCCTCAAGCCTTCAAAAGTGTTTTCAGAGGTTAACAGCATGAGAATGTTGAACCACCCGAATATTGTGAAACTATTGGAGGTGATTGACACTGAGGAGACTCTGCTTATAGTAAAGGAGTACCTCAGCGGGGGAGACTTTTTTAGCCACTGGAGTTCTAAGCCAGACTTTGAGGCCCGAGGCCAGTTGGGCCAAAACCACCATGGGAGTGGTGCGATCGAGGCCAAAAACAAGGAAAAAAAAAGAGCTCCTCAAGCCTTCAAAAGTGTTTTCAGAGGTTAACAGCATGAGAATGTTGAACCACCCGAATATTGTGAAACTACTGGACGTGTTTGACACAAGGAGACTCTGCTTATAGTAATGGAGTACCTCAGCGGGGGAGACTTTTTCAGCCACTTGCGGCCTAGGCCAGATTTTGAGGACCGAGGCCTATTCTGCGTGAACCACCATGGGAGTGGTAGCGATCAAGGCCAAAAACAAGGAAAAAAAAGAGCTCCTCAAGCCTTCAAAAGTGTTTTCAGAGGTTAACAGCATGAGAATGTTGAACCACCCGAATATTGTGAAACTACTGGACGTGTTTGACACGAGGAGACTCTGCTTATAGTAATGGAGTACCTCAGCGGGGGAGACTTTTTCAGCCACTTGCGGCCTAGGCCAGATTTTGAGGACCGAGGCCTATTCTGCGTGAACCACCATGGGAGTGGTAGCGATCAAGGCCAAAAACAAGGAAAAAAAAGAGCTCCTCAAGCCTTCAAAAGTGTTTTCAGAGGTTAACAGCATGAGAATGTTGAACCACCCGAATATTGAGAAACTACTGGACGTGTTTGACACGAGGAGACTCTGCTTATAGTAATGGAGTACCTCAGCGGGGGAGACTTTTCAGCCACTGACGGTCAAAGCCAGATTTTGAGGCCCAGGCCTGTTCTGCGAACCACCAGGGAGACTTAGCCATCAAGGCCGTTAACAAGGACAAAACAGAGCTCTTCAGCCTCAAAACTTTTCAGAGGTTAACAGCATGAGCATGTTGAACCACCCGAATACTGTGAAACTACTGAAGTGATTGACACTGAGGAGACTCTGCTGATAGTAATGGAGTACTTCAGCGGGGGAGACTTTTTCAGCCACTGGAGGCCAAAGCCAGAATTTGAGGCCCGAGGCCTGTTCTGCGTGAACCACCAGGCGAGTGGAAGCCATCAAGGCCATTAACAAGGCTAAAGAGGGCTTTTCCAGGATCAAGGAATTCTTTTGAGAGGTTAACAGCAGGAGAAGTTTGAACCACCCGGATATTGTGAAACTCCTAGAAGTGATTGACACTGAGAGACTCTTCTTAGAGGAATGGAGTACCTCAGCGGGGGGACTTTTTCAGCCACTGGTGAGCAAAGCCAGACTTTGAGGCCCGAGGCCCGTTGGGCCCAAACCACCATGGGAGTGGTAGCGATCAAGGCCAAAAACAAGGGGAAAAAAAGAGCTCCTCAAGCCTTCAAAAGTGTTTTCAGAGGTTAACAGCATGAGAATGTTGAACCACGAATATTGTGAAACTATTGGAGGTGATTGACACTGAGGAGACTCTGCTTATAGTAAAGGAGTACCTCAGCGGGGGAGACTTTTTTAGCCACTGGAGTTCTAAGCCAGACTTTGAGGCCCGAGGCCCGTTGGGCCCAAACCACCATGGATGGTAGCGATCGAGGCCAAAAACAAGGAAAAAAAAAGAGCTCGTCAAGCTTCAAAAGTGTTTTCAGAGGTTAACAGCATGAGAATGTTGAACCACCCGAATATTGTGAAACTACTGGACGTGTTTGACACAAGGAACTCTGCTTATAGTAATGGAGTACCTCAGCGGGGGAGACTTTTTCAGCCACTTGCGGCCTAGGCCAGATTTTGAGGACCGAGGCCTATTCTGCGTGAACCACCATGGGAGTGGTAGCGATCAAGGCCAAAAACAAGGAAAAAAAAGAGCTCCTCAAGCCTTCAAAAGTGTTTTCAGAGGTTAACAGCATGAGAATGTTGAACCACCCGAATATTGTGAAACTACTGGACGTGTTTGACACGAGGAGACTCTGCTTATAGTAATGGAGTACCTCAGCGGGGGAGACTTTCTCAGCCACTTGCGGCCTAGGCCAGATTTTGAGGACCGAGGCCTATTCTGCGTGAACCACCAGGGGAGTGGTAGCCATCAAGGCCATTAACAAGACAAAAGAGAGCTTCTCCAGGATCAGGGAACTCTTTTGAGAGGTTAACAGCATGAGATTGTTGAACCACCCAAATATGGTGAAACTACTGGAAGTGATTGACACTGAGTAGACTCTGCTTATAGTAATGGAATACCTCAGCGGGGGAGGTATTTTTCAGACACTGGAGGCCAAAGCCATACTCTGAGGCCCCAGGCCTGTTTTGCCCGAACCACCCCGGGAGTGATAGCCAGCAAGCCCATTAACAAAACAAAAATCGAGCCCATTAACAAACAAAAGAGAGCTTCTCCAGGATCAAGGAACTCTTTTGAGACGTTAACACCATGAGAATGTTGAAACACCCCAATATTGTGAAACGACTGGAAGTGACTGACAGACTGGAGACTCTGCTTACAGTAATGGAGTACCTTAGAGGGGGAGACTTTTTCAGCCACTGACGGCCAAAGCCAGATTTTGAGGACCCAGGCCTGTTCTGCCCGAACCACCAGGTGAGACTTAGCCATCAAGGCCGTTACCAAGACAAACAGAGCATCTTCAGCCTCCAAAACTCTTTTCAGAGGTTAACAGCATGAGCATGTTGAACCACCCGAATACTGTGAAACTACTGGAAGTGATTGACACTGAGGAGACTCTGCTGATAGTAATGGAGTACTTCAGCGGGGGAGACTTTTTCAGCCACTGGAGGCCAAAGCCAGAATTTGAGGCCCGAGGCCAGTTCTGCCAGAACCACCAGGCGAGTGGAAGCCATCAAGGCCAATAACAAGGCTAAAGAGGGCTTTTCCAGGATCAAGGAATTCTTTTGAGAGGTTAACAGCAGGAGAAGTTTGAACCACCCGGATATTGTGAAACTCCTAGAAGTGATTGACACTGAGGAGACTCTTCTTAGAGGAATGGAGTACCTCAGCGGGGGTGACTTTTTCAGCCACTGGTGAGCAAAGCCAGACTTTGAGGCCCGAGGCCCGTTGGGCCCAAACCACCATGGGAGTGGTAGCGATCAAGGCCAAAAACAAGGGGAAAAAAAGAGCTCCTCAAGCCTTCAAAAGTGTTTTCAGAGGTTAACAGCATGAGAATGTTGAACCACCCGAATATTGTGAAACTATTGGAGGTGATTGACACTGAGGAGACTCTGCTTATAGTAAAGGAGTACCTCAGCGGGGGAGACTTTTTTAGCCACTGGAGTTCTAAGCCAGACTTTGAGGCCCGAGGCCCGTTGGGCCCAAACCACCATGGGAGTGGTAGCGATCGAGGCCAAAAAACAAGGGAAAAAAAAGAGCTCGTCAAGCCTTCAAAAGTGTTTTCAGAGGTTAACAGCATGAGAATGTTGAACCACCCGAATATTGTGAAACTACTGGAAGTGTTTGACACAAGGAACTCTGCTTATAGTAATGGAGTACCTCAGCGGGGAGACTTTTTCAGCCACTTGCGGCCTAGGCCAGATTTTGAGGACCGAGGCCTATTCTGCGTGAACCACCATGGGAGTGGTAGCGATCAAGGCCAAAAACAAGGAAAAAAAAGAGCTCCTCAAGCCTTCAAAAGTGTTTTCAGAGGTTAACAGCATGAGAATGTTGAACCACCCGAATATTGTGAAACTACTGGACGTGTTTGACACAGGAGACTCTGCTTATAGTAATGGAGTACCTCAGCGGGGGAGACTTTTCAGCCACTGCGGCCAAGCCAGATTTGAGGACCGAGGCCTATTCTGCGTGAACCACCAGGGAGTGGTAGCCATCAAGGCCATTAACAAGGCAAAAGAGCTTCTCCAGGATCAAGAATCTTTTGAGAGGTTAACAGCATGAGATGTTGAACCACCCGAATTGTGAAACTACTGGAAGTGATTGACACTGAGGAGACTCTGCTTATAGTAATGGAGTACCTCAGCGGGGGGGACTTTTTCAGCCACTGGAGCCAAAGCCAGACTTTGAGGCCCGAGGCCTGTTTGCCGAACCACCAGGGAGTGGAAGCCATCAAGCCAAAACAAGGAAAAAAAGAGCTTCTCCAGATCAAGAATTTTTAGAGGTTAACAGCATGAGAATGTTGAACCACCCGATATTGTGAAACTATGGAAGTGATTGACACTGAGGAGACTCTGCTTAAGTAAGGAGTACCTCAGCGGGGGAGACTTTTTAGCCACTGAGCAAAGCCAGACTTTGAGGCCCGAGGCCCGTTGGCCCAAACCACCATGGGAGTGTAGCGATCAAGGCCAAAACAAGGGAAAAAAAGAGCTCTCAAGCCTTCAAAAGTGTTTTCAGAGGTTAACAGCATGAGAATGTTGAACCACCCGAATATTGTGAAACTACTGGAGTGATTGACACAGGAGACTCTGCTTATAGTAATGGAGTACCTCAGCGGGGAGACTTTTTCAGCCACTGCGGCCTAGCCAGATTTGAGGCCGAGGCCTGTTCTGCGTGAACCACCATGGGAGTGGTAGCGATCAAGGCCAAAACAAGGAAAAAAAGAGCTCTCAAGCCTTCAAAAGTTTTTCAGAGGTTAACAGCATGAGAATGTTGAACCACCCGAATATGTGAAACTACTGGAGTGATTGACACTGAGGAGACTCTGCTTATAGTAATGGAGTACCTCAGCGGGGGAGACTTTTTCAGCCACTGGAGCCAAGCCAGATTTGAGGCCGAGGCCGTTTGGTGAACCACCATGGGAGTGGTAGCGATCAAGGCCAAAAACAAGGAAAAAAAGAGCTCCTCAAGCCTTCAAAAGTGTTTTCAGAGGTTAACAGCATGAGAATGTTGAACCACCCGAATATTGTGAAACTATGGAGTGATTGACACTGAGGAGACTCTGCTTATAGTAATGGAGTACCTCAGCGGGGGAGACTTTTTCAGCCACTGGGCCTAGCCAGACTTTGAGGCCCGAGGCCCGTTGGCCCAAACCACCATGGGAGTGGTAGCGATCAAGGCCAAAAACAAGGAAAAAAAAAGAGCTTCCTCAAGCCTTCAAAAGTGTTTTCAGAGGTTAACAGCATGAGAAATGTCTGAACCACCCGAAATATTGTGAAAACTATTGGACGTGATTGACACAAGGAGACTCTGCTTAATAGTAAAGGAGTACCTCAGCGGGGGAGACTTTTTCAGCCACTGGCAGTTCTAAGCCAGACTTTGAGGCCCGAGGCCCTATTCGGCCCAAACCACCATGGGGAGTGGTAGCGATCAAGGCCAAAAACAAGGGAAAAAAAAGAGCTCGTCAAGCCTTCAAAAGTGTTTTCCAGAGGTTAACAGCATGAGAATGTTGAACCACCCGAATATTGTGAAACTACTGGACGTGTTTGACACAAGGAGACTCTGCTTATAGTAATGGAGTACCTCAGCGGGGGGAGACTTTCTCAGCCACTTGCGGCCTAGGCCAGATTTTGAGGACGCGAGGCCTATTCTGCGTGAACCACCATGGGAGTGGTAGCGATCAAGGCCAAAAACAAGGATAAAAAGAGCTCCTCAAGCCTTCAAAAGTGTTTTCAGAGGTTAACAGCATCAGCATTTTGATCCCCCAGTATACTGTGAAACTAATGGAAGTGAATAACACTGAGGAGACTCTGCTTCTAGGAATGGAGTACTTCAGCGGGGGGAGACTTTTTCAGCCACTGGAGGCCAAAGCCAGAATTTGAGCCCGAGGCCTGTTCTGCGTGAACCACCAGGCGAGTGGAAGCCATCAAGGCCATTAACAAGGCTAAAGAGGGCTTTTCCAGGATCAAGGAATTCTTTTGAGAGGTTAAACAGCAGGAGAAGTTTGAACCACCCGGATATTGTGAAACTCCTAGAAGTGATTGACACTGAGGAGACTCTTCTTAGAGGAATGGAGTACCTCAGCGGGGGGGACTTTTTCAGCCACTGGTGAGCAAAGCCAGACTTTGAGGCCCGAGGCCCGTTGGGCCCAAACCACCATGGGAGTGGTAGCGATCAAGGCCAAAAACAAGGGAAAAAAAAGAGCTCCTCAAGCCTTCAAAAGTGTTTTCAGAGGGTTAACAGCATGAGGAATGTTGAACCCACCCGAATATTGTGAAACTATTGGAGGTGATTGACACTGAGGAGACTCTGCTTATAGTAAAGGAGTACCTCAGCGGGGAGACTTTTTTAGCCACTGGAGTTCTAAGCCAGACTTTGAGGCCCGAGGCCCGTTGGGCCCAAACCACCATGGGAGTGGTAGCGATCGAGGCCAAAAACAAGGAAAAAAAAAGAGCTCGTCAAGCCTTCAAAAGTGTTTTCAGAGGTTAACAGCATGAGAATGTTGAACCACCCGAATATTGTGAAACTACTGGACGTGTTTGACACAAGGAAACTCTGCTTATAGTAATGGAGTACCTCAGCGGGGGAGACTTTTTCAGCCACTTGCGGCCTAGGCCAGATTTTGAGGACCGAGGCCTATTCTGCGTGAACCACCATGGGAGTGGTAGCGATCAAGGCCAAAAACAAGGAAAAAAAAGAGCTCCTCAAGCCTTCAAAAGTGTTTTCAGAGGTTAACAGCATGAGAATGTTGAACCACCCGAATATTGTGAAACTACTGGACGTGTTTGACACGAGGAGACTCTGCTTATAGTAATGGAGTACCTCAGCGGGGGAGACTTTTCTCAGCCACTTGCGGCCTAGGGCCAGATTTTGAGGACCGAGGCCTATTCTGCGTGAACCACCAGGGGAGTGGTAGCCATCAAGGCCATTAACAAGACAAAAGAGAGCTTCTCCAGGATCAGGGAACTCTTTTGAGAGGTTAACAGCATGAGATTGTTGAACCACCCAAATATGGTGAAACTACTGGAAGTGATTGACACTGAGTAGACTCTGCTTATAGTAATGGAATACCTCAGCGGGGGAGGTATTTTTCAGACACTGGAGGCCAAAGCCATACTCTGAGGCCCCAGGCCTGTTTTGCCCGAACCACCCCGGGAGTGATAGCCAGCAAGCCCATTAACAAAACAAAAATCGAGCCCATTAACAAAACAAAAGAGAGCTTCTCCAGGATCAAGGAACTCTTTTGAGACGTTAACACCATGAGAATGTTGAAACACCCCAATATTGTGAAACGACTGGAAGTGACTGACAGACTGGAGACTCTGCTTACAGTAATGGAGTACCTTAGAGGGGGAGACTTTTTCAGCCACTGACGGCCAAAGCCAGATTTTGAGGACCCAGGCCTGTTCTGCCCGAACCACCAGGTGAGACTTAGCCATCAAGGCCGTTACCAAGACAAAACAGAGCATCTTCAGCCTCCAAAACTCTTTTCAGAGGTTAACAGCATGAGCATGTTGAACCACCCGAATACTGTGAAACTACTGGAAGTGATTGACACTGAGGAGACTCTGCTGATAGTAATGGAGTACTTCAGCGGGGGAGACTTTTTCAGCCACTGGAGGCCAAAGCCAGAATTTGAGGCCCGAGGCCTGTTCTGCATGAACCACCAGGCGAGTGGAAGCCATCAAGGCCATTAACAAGGCTAAAGAGGGCTTTTCCAGGATCAAGGAATTCTTTTGAGAGGTTAACAGCAGGAGAAGTTTGAACCACCCGGATATTGTGAAACTCCTAGAAGTGATTGACACTGAGGAGACTCTTCTTAGAGGAATGGAGTACCTCAGCGGGGGGGACTTTTTCAGCCACTGGTGAGCAAAGCCAGACTTTGAGGCCCGAGGCCCGTTGGGCCCAAACCACCATGGGAGTGGTAGCGATCAAGGCCAAAAACAAGGGGAAAAAAAGAGCTCCTCAAGCCTTCAAAAGTGTTTTCAGAGGTTAACAGCATGAGAATGTTGAACCACCCGAATATTGTGAAACTATTGGAGGTGATTGACACTGAGGAGACTCTGCTTATAGTAAAGGAGTACCTCAGCGGGGGAGACTTTTTTAGCCACTGGAGTTCTAAGCCAGACTTTGAGGCCCGAGGCCCGTTGGGCCCAAACCACCATGGGAGTGGTAGCGATCGAGGCCAAAAACAAGGAAAAAAAAGAGCTCCTCAAGCCTTCAAAAGTGTTTTCAGAGGTTAACAGCATGAGAATGTTGAACCACCCGAATATTGTGAAACTACTGGACGTGTTTGACACAAGGAGACTCTGCTTATAGTAATGGAGTACCTCAGCGGGGGAGACTTTCTCAGCCACTTGCGGCCTAGGCCAGATTTTGAGGACCGAGGCCTATTCTGCGTGAACCACCATGGGAGTGGTAGCGATCAAGGCCAAAAACAAGGAAAAAAAAGAGCTCCTCAAGCCTTCAAAAGTGTTTTCAGAGGTTAACAGCATGAGCATGTTGAACCACCCGAATACTGTGAAACTACTGGAAGTGATTGACACTGAGGAGACTCTGCTGATAGTAATGGAGTACTTCAGCGGGGGAGACTTTTTCAGCCACTGGAGGCCAAAGCCAGAATTTGAGGCCCGAGGCCTGTTCTGCATGAACCACCAGGCGAGTGGAAGCCATCAAGGCCATTAACAAGGCTAAAGAGGGCTTTTCCAGGATCAAGGAATTCTTTTGAGAGGTTAACAGCAGGAGAAGTTTGAACCACCCGGATATTGTGAAACTCCTAGAAGTGATTGACACTGAGGAGACTCTTCTTAGAGGAATGGAGTACCTCAGCGGGGGGGACTTTTTCAGCCACTGGTGAGCAAAGCCAGACTTTGAGGCCCGAGGCCCGTTGGGCCCAAACCACCATGGGAGTGGTAGCGATCAAGGCCAAAAACAAGGGGAAAAAAAGAGCTCCTCAAGCCTTCAAAAGTGTTTTCAGAGGTTAACAGCATGAGAATGTTGAACCACCCGAATATTGTGAAACTATTGGAGGTGATTGACACTGAGGAGACTCTGCTTATAGTAAAGGAGTACCTCAGCGGGGGAGACTTTTTTAGCCACTGGAGTTCTAAGCCAGACTTTGAGGCCCGAGGCCCGTTGGGCCCAAACCACCATGGGAGTGGTAGCGATCGAGGCCAAAAACAAGGAAAAAAAAAGAGCTCCTCAAGCCTTCAAAAGTGTTTTCAGAGGTTAACAGCATGAGAATGTTGAACCACCCGAATATTGTGAAACTACTGGACGTGTTTGACACAAGGAGACTCTGCTTATAGTAATGGAGTACCTCAGCGGGGGAGACTTTCTCAGCCACTTGCGGCCTAGGCCAGATTTTGAGGACCGAGGCCTATTCTGCGTGAACCACCATGGGAGTGGTAGCGATCAAGGCCAAAAACAAGGAAAAAAAAAGAGCTCCTCAAGCCTTCAAAAGTGTTTTCAGAGGTTAACAGCATGAGCATGTTGAACCACCCGAATACTGTGAAACTACTGGACGTGTTTGACACTGAGGAGACTCTGCTTATAGTAATGGAGTACCTCAGCGGGGGAGACTTTTTCAGCCACTTGCGGCCTAGGCCAGATTTTGAGGACCGAGGCCTATTCTGCGTGAACCACCAGGGGAGTGGTAGCCATCAAGGCCATTAACAAGACAAAAGAGAGCTTCTCCAGGATCAGGGAACTCTTTTGAGAGGTTAACAGCATGAGATTGTTGAACCACCCAAATATGGTGAAACTACTGGAAGTGATTGACACTGAGTAGACTCTGCTTATAGTAATGGACTACCTCAGCGGGGAGGTATTTTTCAGACACTGGAGGCCAAAGCCATACTCTGAGGCCCCAGGCCTGTTTTGCCCGAACCACCCCGGGAGTGATAGCCAGCAAGCCCATTAACAAAACAAAAATCGAGCCCATTAACAAAACAAAAGAGAGCTTCTCCAGATCAAGGAACTCTTTTGAGACGTTAACACCATGAGAATGTTGAAACACCCCAATATGTGAAACGACTGGAAGTGACTGACAGACTGGAGACTCTGCTTACAGTAATGGAGTACCTTAGAGGGGAGACTTTTTCAGCCACTGACGGCCAAAGCCAGATTTT
The DNA here is from genome assembly GCF_002263795.3 of Bos taurus. NCBI lineage: Eukaryota > Metazoa > Chordata > Mammalia > Artiodactyla > Bovidae > Bos > Bos taurus. Next base: position 11,014 of record NW_020190579.1, read on the forward strand.
GAGGACCCAGGCCTGTTCTGCCCGAACCACCAGGTGAGACTTAGCCATCAAGGCGTTACCAAGACAAAACAGAGCATCTTCAGCCTCCAAAAACTCTTTTCAGAGGTTAACAGCATGAGCATGTTGAACCACCCGAATACTGTGAAACTACTGGAAGTGATTGACACTGAGGAGACTCTGCTGATAGTAATGGAGTACTTCAGCGGGGGAGACTTTTTCAGCCACTGGAGGCCAAAGCCAGAATTTGAGGCCCGAGGCCTGTTCTGCATGAACCACCAGGCGAGTGGAAGCCATCAAGGCCATTAACAAGGCTAAAGAGGGCTTTTCCAGGATCAAGGAATTCTTTTGAGAGGTTAACAGCAGGAGAAGTTTGAACCACCCGGATATTGTGAAACTCCTAGAAGTGATTGACACTGAGGAGACTCTTCTTAGAGGAATGGAGTACCTCAGCGGGGGGACTTTTTCAGCCACTGGTGAGCAAAGCCAGACTTTGAGGCCCGAGGCCCGTTGGGCCCAAACCACCATGGGAGTGGTAGCGATCAAGGCCAAAAACAAGGGGAAAAAAAGAGCTCCTCAAGCCTTCAAAAGTTTTTCAGAGGTTAACAGCATGAGAATGTTGAACCACCCGAATATTGTGAAACTATTGGAGGTGATTGACACTGAGGAGACTCTGCTTATAGTAAAGGAGTACCTCAGCGGGGGAGACTTTTTAGCCACTGGAGTTCTAAGCCAGACTTTGAGGCCCGAGGCCCGTTGGGCCCAAACCACCATGGGGAGTGGTAGCGATCGAGGCCAAAAACAAGGAAAAAAAAAGAGCTCGTCAAGCCTTCAAAAGTGTTTTCAGAGGTTAACAGCATGAGAATGTTGAACCACCCGAATATTGTGAAACTACTGGACGTGTTTGACACAAGGAACTCTGCTTATAGTAATGGAGTACCTCAGCGGGGGAGACTTTTCAGCCACTTGCGGCCTAGGCCAGATTTTGAGGACCGAGGCCTATTCTGCGTGAACACCATGGGAGTGGTAGCGATCAAGGCCAAAAAACAAGGAAAAAAAAG
>NW_020190580.1:0-15744 GCF_002263795.3 Bos taurus
GCCGGCAGGCCACGGGGGCCCAAAGAGGCAGACACGACGGAGCCACGGAACGGAACGGAACAGACAAGCGGGGCGCCAGGGGGGGGACCCGAGGGGCGAGCCGGGGCGAAACGAAGGGACGACAGGGGACGGAAGAGCGGGGGCAGGGCCAAAGAAAGGAAAGGGCGGAAACAGGCACGCCGGGAAAGGACCGCCCGGGGACACAGAAACAAAAGAGAGGGGGACGAGCCAAGAAGAGGGGCGGGCACCAGCCGGACAGGGGAAACGGAAGAAAGCAAGGGGGGGGGCGGAGCGGGGGGGGGGGGCGGGCGGGCGGGGGAGGGGAGGGGCGCGACGAGCACGGAGAGGGAGGGGCACCAAGCGGGCGAAGGCCAAGAGAAAAGGCAGGGCGGGGGGCGGAAGGGAAACGGGAGGACGGGGAGGAAAAGAAGGGAGGGGGCAGGAAAGCGCAGGGGCGGAAGGAAAACGACGGCGGGCGGGCGGCCAGGGGGCAGGGGCAGGAGGGGAGAAGCAAAGGAAGGGGGACAGAAGGGGAGCAGGAGGGGGAGGGAAGGGGACCCCCAGAAAAGAGGGGGGCCGAGCACAAGGGCGGGAGGGGGAACGGCCGGGGCGAAGGGAGGGAAGGGGCGGGACCGCGGCCGGGAGCGCGGCGAGGGGGACCGAGAAGAGAAAGCGGGGGAGCGGGGCGAAGGGGAGAAGGAGGGCGGCACGGGGACGGGGGGAGCCGACCGGACGGGCGAAACCCGGGGGAGAGCGAGCACGGCGGCTGGCGGCGGCGAAGGCGCGGCAGGCGTGGGCCGACGCGGGGGACCCCAGGGACGGGCAGCCCACCAGGCGCCCCCGTCCCGGGGAGGCGCCAGGCAAGAACACGGGAGGGGGCCCAGGGCCGGCGCCAAGGCAGGAAAGGGAAAAGGGAAAGGGAAGGCGCGCAGGCGGGCCCGACCGGAGCGACCCCAGGACGGCAGCCCACCAGGGCCGCCAGGTCCAGGGGGGGCCAGCAAGAGGACGGGAGGGGGGGCCTAGGGCCGGCGCCCAGAGCGAGGCACAAGCCGGCCGAAAGCATGGACGGCGAGCCACCGTGGGGAGGCCAATGACCACCCAGCCGGACCAGCCACAGAGGAGAGAAAACACGGACCACAGGAGGGCCGGGGAAGGAACAAGGGAACGAACAAGCGCCCACCAACCAGGAGGCGTGCAGAGGGCAACAAGAGGGCAGCAAGAGAGGGGAGACGCAGGTCCAGAGGGCCGAGCAACGGCCAGCGAGCAGCAAAGACCCAGCAGAGGCAAAACGAAGGCAAGGGGACCCAAAACAAAGAAAGAAACGGACAGAAGGGCGGGGAACACAGGACGGAGGGAGGGGGAGGCAGGACAGGGAGGGGCCAGGAGACGCGGAAAGGAGACGCGGAACGGAGAGGAGGAGAACAAGGGAGGAGGAAAACGGACGGGGGGCAGGGCGCGGCGGAGCCGGGGGGGAACCGACCGGAAGCCAGAGGCGAGCCGAAAGACACAGGCGGGGAACAGCGCGGAAGACCAACAGGGCCGAAGGAAAAAAACGCAGGGCGGAGCGCAAGGGGGGCGGGGAAAGGCGGACACAGCAGGAGAGGGCGCCGAGGGGAGGGCGACAAAGAACAGCCAGGCAAAGGACAAGCCGGCACAGCGCGGGGCACAGCGGCCCCCGCCCCCCCGCACAGCCAGCAGCAGGGCCAAGGGACCGCCGAAGGCCGGCGCCAAACGACAGGGGCACCGCGGGGCGGCCGGGGCCCGCAGGGGGCGGAAGCGGGGCGAAAAAAAAAGAAAAACAAAAAACAAAGGAAAAAAAAAAAAAAAAACCCGCACAGGGCGGCGGACAAGGCCACAGGGGAAGGAACACAGGCCGGCAAGAGGAAGACCGAAAGGGGCAAAAAACGGGGAGCGGGGGGGGGGGGGGGAAGCAAACCACCACAGCAGGGAAAAGGGGACACGGGCGAAGGAGGCGGGGCCAAAACACCAAACGGGGACGGCACACGGGCCCCAGGGAAAGGCCCCCGCAGCAGGACAGCCACAGAGGCGGCCAGGAAAGGGCAGCAGGGGGCCCGCCGCCCGGGGGGCGGCCGGGGCGGCCACCGGGGGGAAACCCAGGCACCCGACGAAGGGGCGAGGGGGCAAGGCGGGGACCCGGCCCGGGCCCAGCCCAGCAGGGGGCAAGGGCCCGCGGGCCGCAAAGGGCCAGAAGCAGGGCGGGGCCAGCCGGCCAGGGCAGGGGCGGCCCGAGCGGGCGGGGCAGCCGGCCAAGGGCCAGAACCCGGAACGCGGGCCGGGCGGGCCCAGCCCGGCGGCGGGCACGGGGAGGCCAGCGGGCCCGGGCCACCGGCGGGGAGGGGAAAGGGAAGGGGCCACGAAGGGCACCCGAGAAACGGAGGAGGGGGCAGGGGGCAAAACCCGGGGGCCGCCCAGGCAGCAAACAAGGGAGGAGGGCACCCGGCGGCCCGGGCAGGGCAGCAGCGGGGGCGGGCCGGCAGGGGGCCGGGCCAGGGGACCGGGGGCAGGACAAGGGGGGGGGGAACCGAAGAAGGAGAACGGGGAAAAAGGGAAAGGAGGGGGGGGAGGCAAACAAAACAAAACCAAACAAAACAAAAAACCAAGCGCCAAGGGGGGCAAAGGGAGGGCGGAAGAGGGAAGGCCGGGGCCGGCCACGGGGCAGGGGACGAAGAAAGGGGCGGGGGGGGGGAAGGGGGGGGGGCGGGGGGGAGAAAAGAGGCCGAAAAAGGAGGGAAACAGGAAGCCCAGAGGGGCCCCGGGAGGGGCGAAGGCCGGAGGAGGGCACGGGGAAAGGCGGCGGGCGGGGAGGGGGGAGGGGGCAGAGGGCACAGAGCGGGGCAGGCGGGGCCGGGGCAGGGAGGGGCGGGGGAGAAAGCCACCGCGGAGCCAGCGCCGGAGGGGAAGAAGGGCCCAGACAAACCGGGAGCGAAGCAAGGCGGGGGCCGGAGGAAAGGGGGGCGGCAGCGAGGGCAAAGCCGGGGAGGGCGGCGAGACGCGGGCGGCAGGGCGGGCCCCCAAAAGGCGCAGAAGCGACCGGAACCAAACAGGAAGGGGCCGCCGACCGGGGCGCCGCAGCGACGGGAAGAGGAGACGGGAAGAGGAGCCGGGCACAGACAGGGACGGCCGCACCCCGAACCGCAGGCAGGGGGGCCAAGAACGGCGGGCCGGGGAGGGAGGGGGGGGAACAGGGAAGGCGGGGGACGAGGGCGGGGGCGGCGCGCGGGAAGGGGCGAGGACCGCGGGACGGCAGGCGCCCAGCGCGGGCGGACCGCGGGGGACCGCGGCAGAAGCCGGGGGGGGGAGCGGGGAGGGCCGGGGGCCGGACCCGGACCGCCGGGGGAAGGGGGGCGCGCCGCGGGGCCGGGAAGGCGGGGGGGCAGGGCAGCCCAAAGGGGGCGAGAAGGCAAGGAGGGAGGCAGGCGGGAAGAGAGAGGGAGAAGGCAAGGGCACCCCACGCCAGGACGCGGGCCGGGAAAAGCGCAGGGACGGAAGAGCCGGGGAGGCGGCAGGCCAGGGGGCGCGCAGAGGCGGGCACGACGGAGCGACGGCACGGGCACAGGGCACGGGCAGGCAGGGGAGGAGGACAGGGCAACCCACGCCAGGGGCGGGCCGAGAGAACCCCAGGACGGCGGGGCCGGGGGGCGGCCGGCCAGGGGGCACACAGACGCGGACACGACGGAAACGAGCAGCAGCAGCAGCAGCAGCAGCAGCAGCAGGGCAGAGAGAGCAAAAGGGGGAGAACAGGCAGGGAGGAGCACACAAGGCACCGGGAAGCAAGACGGCGCCACGGAGCCAAAGCGAACAAAAGAGGGCGGGCGAGGGCAACCGAGAAGAGAGCACGGAAGAGGGAAAGAAACGGAAAAGCCAGGAGCAAAGGCAGGGCAACCGCGCAAGAAACCGGGGGCGAGGCACAACACGCGGGGCGGGGGGCCACGGGCCCGACAACCGCCGGAGCCCAGGCGGGACCCAGGCCGGGGCGGCGCCCAGCCGGAAACGGCCACCGGGAAGAAAGAACGACGGGGGCCGGCAGAAAAGGCGAGGGCAGGCCACAGACCGGCGGGGAAGACCAAGGCAGACAGGGCCCGGCAGCAACCAAGAACGGACGGGGAGAGGGGCAGGCGACAGAGGGGAACAGACCGAGCAGGGAGAGGAGCGCCCCGCCCCGCCCCCGCACGCACGCACACACACACACACACACACACACACACACACACCCAAGAGCAGAACCAAACAAAACAAAAAAAAGGGCGGGCGGACGGGGCACAGGGCAGGAGGGGGCCAGACACGCGGAGGGGAGAGGCAAAAAGCGCGGGGGGGGGGAAAAGGGAGGGCCGGGCAAGGCGGGAAGGGGGCAGAACGGGAAGGGAGGGGAAAGGACCCAGCGCGGCAGGACACGGGCGGCACGGAGGGGAGCACAGGAGAGAAACGCGGGGAACCAAAACACCGGGAGAAACGAGGGAGGGGCAGGGCAGGGCAGGGGCGCAGGCGGGGCGGACGCGGGGGACCCCGGGGCCGGCAGGACGCGGGGCGGCCGGGGCCAGCACCAACGCCAGGGGCGGGCGCAAACGCAGGGCCAGCGAAGCAGGGAGGCCAGCCAACCAGCGGAGCCGCGGGCGGCCCCGGCGCCGCGGCCGGCAAGCAAGACGCGCAGAGGCAGAGAGGGGCGAGGGGAAGGAGGGGCAGAGGGGAGCGAAAAGCGCAGAGCACAGGGAAGGGGGCGGGGGCCGGGCGGGCGAGGGACGGGCGGGGGACAAGCGGGGACAGAGAGAACGAGAGAGCAAGGGACCGGAGAACAAACCGAGGCACGAGGAACAGGGGGGCGGCAGGGGAGGACGCGGAGACAGGGCGACAGGAGAGGAGCAAAAACAAAACGACGAGAGAGGGCAGAGGGACGAGGGCCCAGGGCACGGGACGCGGACAGGCCCGGAGGGCAAAGGGGCGGGGAGGGGAAGCAGGGGGGGGCAAGGGCGGCCGGGGCGGGAGACCAGGGAAAGAAGAACGCAGAACGGGAGCACGAGGAGCAAAAAGCACAAGGCGCACACGGACACAGACAGCAAGCCAGACAGACAAGACAAGACAGCGGCCAGGGGCCGCCGGAGAGGGAAAAGAGGGCGGGGAGCCGGGGGGCGGGGGAGGGGGGGGGGCGGGCGGCCAGGCAGGCGGGGGAAGGAGCGCGGGGGGAAGGGCAGAGGAAAAGAACCAGCGGGCCGGGGGCCAAGGAAGCAAGGGGCCGGGGAAACCAACGGGGCCGGGGCGAGAGAAGAGCAGGGCCCGCCGAGGGCAGGGCGGCGGGCCGGGCCGGAGCCGCGGGGGAGCCCGGAAGGCGAGACAGCGGGGAGGGCCGCGGGGGCGGGAGGGAGGGCCGCCCGGGCACCGGGCGGCGGGAGCGAGGCCCAGAGGCGCGCCGGGAACCGGGCGGGGGGCGGGGCGCACCGGGAGCCCGGGGGAAGGGGGCAGCGCACCGGGAGCGCGCCCGGGGCGGGGCGAAGCCGGGCGGCGCGGGCGGGGGGGCGGGGCGGGGAGGGGGGCGGGCCCAGGGGGCGCCGGGGAGCCCCACGGCGGCGGGGAAGGCACCGGGAGCAGGGCAGGGGCGGGGCGGCGCGGGGCGGGGCGGCGCCGGGCGGGGGGGGGGAGGGCGGCCCCGGGGGCCGCGCGGGGGCGCCGGGGCGGCGGGGAACGCCCACGGCGGGCGCGCCGGGGGCCCCAAGGGCGGCAGCCAGGGGCGCGGCGGAGGGGGCGGACCACAGGGCAGGGAACGGGGACGGCGGGGAGCAGGGAACCACGGAGGCCGCCCGCGGGGGCACAACCGGGCGGGCGCAGAAAGGCCGCGCCGGGGCGCAAGGCCGGGACCGCGCCACCCCGGGCGGAAAGGGCAGAGCCGCGCGGGCCCAAGCAGCCGAGGGGCCGCGGCAAGGCCAAGGGCCAGAACCCGGAACGCGGGCCGGCGGGCCCAGCCCGGCGGCGGGCACGGGGGAGGCCAGCGGGCCCGGGACCACCGGCGGGGAGGGGAAAGGGAAGGGGCCACGAAGGGCACCCGAGAAACGGAGGAGGGGGCAGGGGGGGCAAAACCCGGGGGCCGCCCAGGCAGCAAACAAGGGAGGAGGGCACCCGGCGGCCCGGGCAGGGCAGCAGCGGGGGCGGGCCGGCGGAGGGGGCCGGGCCAGGGGGACCGGGGCAGGACAAGGGGGGGGAACCGAAGAAGGAGAACGGGGAAAAGGGGAAAGGAGGGGGGGGAGGCAAACAAAACAAAACCAAACAAAACAAAAAACCAAGCGCCAAGGGGGGCAAAGGGAGGGCGGAAGAGGGAAGGCCGGGGGCCGGCCACGGGGCAGGGACGAAGAAAGGGGCGGGGGGGAAGGGGGGGGCGGGGGGAGAAAAGAGGCCGAAAAAGGAGGGAAACAGGAAGCCCAGAGGGGCCCCGGGAGGGGGCGAAGGCCGGAGGAGGGCACGGGGAAAGGCGGCGGGCGGGGAGGGGGGAGGGGGCAGAGGGGCACAGAGCGGGGCAGGCGGGGCCGGGGCAGGGAGGGCGGGGGAGAAAGCCACCGCGGAGCCAGCGCCGGAGGGGGAAGAAGGGCCCAGACAAACCGGGAGCGAAGCAAGGCGGGGGGCCGGAGGAAAGGGGGGCGGCAGCGAGGGGCAAAGCCGGGGAGGGCGGCGAGACGCGGGCGGCAGGGCGGGGCCCCCAAAAGGCGCGAAGCGACCGGAACCAAACAGGAAGGGGGCCGCCGACCGGGGCGCCGCAGCGACGGGAAGAGGAGACGGGAAGAGGAGCCGGGCACAGACAGGGACGGCCGCACCCCGAACCGCAGGCAGGGGGCCAAGAACGGCGGGCCGGGGAGGAGGGGGGGAACAGGGAAGGCGGGGGACGAGGCGGGGGCGGGCGGCGCGCGGGAAGGGGCGAGGACCGCGGGACGGCAGGCGCCCAGCGCGGGCGGACCGCGGGGGACCGCGGCAGAAGCCGGGGGGGGGGAGCGGGGAGCCGGGGCCGGACCCGGACCCGGCCGAAGGGGGGCGCGCCGCGGGCCCGGCAAGGCGGGGGCAGTGGGCAGCCCAAAGGTGGCGAGAAGGCAAGAAGGCAGGCTGGGAAGAGAATGGAGAGGCAAGGCACCCCACTCCAGTACGCGGCCGGGAAAATCGCATGGACGGAAGAGCGGGGAGGCGCAGTCCAGGGGGGCGCTGCAGAGGCGGGCACGACGAGCGACGCACGTGCACAGGTCACGGGCAGGCAGGGGGAGGAGGACATGGGGCAACCCACGCCAGGGGCGCCGAGAGAACCCCAGGACGGCGGGGCCGTGGGGGCGGCCGCCAGGGCACACAGACGCGGACACGACGGAAACGACGGCGCAGCAGCCAGCAGCAGCAGCACAGCAGCAGCAGAACAGGGCAGAGAGAGCAAAAGGGTGTGAGGAACAGGCAGGGGAGAGCACACAAGCACCGGGAAGCAAGACGCGCCACTGAGCCAAAGCGTAACAAAAGAGGGCGCGGCGAGGGCAACCGAGAAGAGAGCACGGAAGAGGGAAAGAAACGGAAAAGCCAGGAGCAAAGGCAGGGCAACCGCGCAAGAAACCGGGGGCGAGGCACAACACGCGGGGCGGGGGGGCCACGGGCCCGACAACCGCCGGAGCCCAGGCGGGACCCAGGCCGGGGCGGCGCCCAGCCGGAAACGGCCACCGGGAAGAAAGAACGACGGCGGGGGCCGGCAGAAAAGGCGAGGGCAGGCCACAGACCGGCGGGGAAGACCAAGGCAGACAGGGCCCGGCAGCAACCAAGAACGGACGGGGAGAGGGGCAGGCGACAGAGGGGGGAACAGACCGAGCAGGGAGAGGAGCGCCCCGCCCCGCCCCCGCACGCACGCACACACACACACACACACACACACACACACACACACCCAAGAGCAGAACCAAACAAAACAAAAAAAAAGGGCGGGCGGACGGGGCACAGGGCAGGAGGGGCCAGACACGCGGAGGGGAGAGGCAAAAAGCGCGGGGGGGGGGAAAAGGGAGGGCCGGGCAAGGCGGGAAGGGGGCAGAACGGGAAGGGAGGGGAAAGGACCCAGCGCGGCAGGACACGGGCGGCACGGAGGGGAGCACAGGAGAGAAACGCGGGGAACCAAAACACCGGGAGAAACGAGGGGAGGGGCAGGGCAGGGCAGGGGCGCAGGCGGGGCGGACGCGGGGGACCCCGGGGCCGGCAGGACGCGGGGCGGCCGGGGCCAGCACCAACGCCAGGGGCGGGCGCAAACGCAGGGCCAGCGAAGCAGGGAGGCCAGCCAACCAGCGGAGCCGCGGGCGGCCCCGGCGCCGCGGCCGGCAAGCAAGACGCGCAGAGGCAGAGAGGGGCGAGGGAAGGAGGGGGCAGAGGGGAGCGAAAAGCGCAGAGCACAGGGAAGGGGGCGGGGGCCGGGGCGGGCGAGGGACGGGCGGGGGACAAGCGGGGACAGAGAGAACGAGAGAGCAAGGGACCGGAGAACAAACCGAGGCACGAGGAACAGGGGGCGGCAGGGGAGGACGCGGAGACAGGGCGACAGGAGAGGAGCAAAAACAAAACGACGAGAGAGGGCAGAGGGACGAGGGCCCAGGGCACGGGACGCGGACAGGCCCGGAGGGCAAAGGGGCGGGGAGGGGAAGCAGGGGGGGCAAGGGCGGCCGGGGCGGGAGACCAGGGAAAGAAGAACGCAGAACGGGAGCACGAGGAGCAAAAAGCACAAGGCGCACACGGACACAGACAGCAAGCCAGACAGACAAGACAAGACAGCGGCCAGGGGGCCGCCGGAGAGGGAAAAGAGGGCGGGGAGCCGGGGGGCGGGGAGGGGGGGGCGGGCGGCCAGGCAGGCGGGGGAAGGAGCGCAGGGGGGAAGGGCAGAGGAAAAGAACCAGCGGGCCGGGGGCCAAGGAAGCAAGGGGCCGGGGAAACCAACGGGGGCCGGGGCGAGAGAAGAGCAGGGCCCGCCGAGGGCAGGGCGGCGGGCCGGGCCGGAGCCCGCGGGGAGCCCGGAAGGCGAGACAGCGGGGAGGGCCGCGGGGCGGGAGGGAGGGGCCGCCCGGGGCACCGGGCGGCGGGAGCGAGGCCCAGAGGCGCGCCGGGAACCGGGCGGGGGGCGGGGCGCACCGGGAGCCCGGGGGAAGGGGGCAGCGCACCGGGAGCGCGCCCGGGCGGGGCGAAGCCGGGCGGCGCGGGGCGGGAAGCGGGGGGGGCGGGGAGGGGGGGCGGGCCCAGGGGGCGCCGGGAGCCCCACGGCGGCGGGGAAGGCACCGGGAGCGGGCAGGGCGGGGGCGGGGCGGCGCGGGGCGGGGGCGCGCCGGCGGGGGGGGGAGGCGGCCCCGGGGGCCGCGCGGGGGGCGCCGGGGCGGCGGGGAACGCCCACGGCGGGCGCGCCGGGGCCCCAAGGGGCGGCAGCCAGGGGGCGCGGCGGAGGGGCGGACCACAGGGCAGGGAACGGGACGGCGGGGAGCAGGAACCACGGAGGCCGCCCGCGGGGGCACAACCGGGCGGGCGCAGAAAGGCCGCGCCGGGGGCGCAAGGCCGGGACCGCGCCACCCCGGGGGGAAAGGGCAGAGCCGCGCGGGGCCCAAGCAGCCGAGGGGCCGCGGCAAGGCCAAGGGCCAGAACCCGGAACGCGGGCCGGCGGGCCCAGCCCGGCGGCGGGCACGGGGAGGCCAGCGGGCCCGGGACCACCGGCGGGGAGGGGAAAGGGAAGGGGCCACGAAGGGCACCCGAGAAACGGAGGAGGGGCAGGGGGGCAAAACCCGGGGCCGCCCAGGCAGCAAACAAGGGAGGAGGGCACCCGGCGGCCCGGGCAGGGCAGCAGCGGGGCGGGCCGGCGGAGGGGGCCGGGCCAGGGGACCGGGGCAGGACAAGGGGGGGGAACCGAAGAAGGAGAACGGGGAAAAAGGGGAAAGGAGGGGGGGGGAGGCAAACAAAACAAAACCAAACAAAACAAAAAACCAAGCGCCAAGGGGGGGCAAAGGGAGGCGGAAGAGGGAAGGCCGGGGGCCGGCCACGGGGGCAGGGACGAAGAAAGGGGCGGGGGGGGAAGGGGGGGGCGGGGAGAAAAGAGGCCGAAAAAGGAGGGAAACAGGAAGCCCAGAGGGGCCCCGGGAGGGGCGAAGGCCGGAGGAGGGCACGGGGAAAGGCGGCGGGCGGGGGGGGGAGGGGCAGAGGGGCACAGAGCGGGGCAGGCGGGCCGGGCAGGGAGGGGCGGGGAGAAAGCCACCGCGGAGCCAGCGCCGGAGGGGGAAGAAGGGCCCAGACAAACCGGGAGCGAAGCAAGGCGGGGGCCGGAGGAAAGGGGGCGGCAGCGAGGGCAAAGCCGGGGAGGGCGGCGAGACGGCGGCGGCAGGCGGGCCCCCAAAAGGCGCAGAAGCGACCGGAACCAAACAGGAAGGGGCCGCCGACCGGGGCGCCGCAGCGACGGGAAGAGGAGACGGGAAGAGGAGCCGGGCACAGACAGGGACGGCCGCACCCCGAACCGCAGGCAGGGGGCCAAGAACGGCGGGCCGGGGAGGGAGGGGGGAACAGGGAAGGCGGGGACGAGGCGGGGGCGGGGCGGCGCGCGGGAAGGGGCGAGGACCGCGGGACGGCAGGCGCCCAGCGCGGGCGGACCGCGGGGACCGCGGCAGAAGCCGGGGGGGGGAGCGGAGGGCCGGGGCCGGACCCGGACCGCCGGGGGAAGGGGGCGCGCCGCGGGGCCGGGAAGGGGGGGGGCAGGGGCAGCCCAAAGGGGCGAGAAGGCAAGGAGGGAGGGGGGGGAAGAGAGAGGGAGAAGGCAAGGGCACCCCACGCCAGGACGCGGGCCGGGAAAAGCGCAGGGACGGAAGAGCCGGGAGGCGGCAGGCCAGGGGGGCGCGCAGAGGCGGGCACGACGGAGCGACGGCACGGGCACAGGGCACGGGCAGGCAGGGGAGGAGGACAGGGCAACCCACGCCAGGGGCGGGCCGAGAGAACCCCAGGGACGGCGGGCCGGGGGGCGGCCGGCCAGGGGGCACACAGACGCGGACACGACGGAAACGACGGCGCAGCAGCAGCAGCAGCAGCAGCAGCAGCAGCAGGCAGAGAGAGCAAAAGGGGGAGAACAGGCAGGGAGGAGCACACAAGGCACCGGGAAGCAAGACGGCGCCACGGAGCCAAAGCGAACAAAAGAGGGCGCGGCGAGGGCAACCGAGAAGAGAGCACGGAAGAGGGAAAGAAACGGAAAAGCCAGGAGCAAAGGCAGGGCAACCGCGCAAGAAACCGGGGGCGAGGCACAACACGGCGGGGGGGGCCACGGGCCCGACAACCGCCGGAGCCCAGGCGGGACCCAGGCCGGGGCGGCGCCCAGCCGGAAACGGCCACCGGGAAGAAAGAACGACGGGGGCCGGCAGAAAAGGCGAGGGCAGGCCACAGACCGGCGGGAAGACCAAGGCAGACAGGGCCCGGCAGCAACCAAGAACGGACGGAGAGGGGCAGGCGACAGAGGGGGAACAGACCGAGCAGGAGAGGAGCGCCCCGCCCCGCCCCCGCACGCACGCACACACACCACACACACACACACACACACACACCCAAGAGCAGAACCAAACAAAAAAAAAAAAAGGGCGGGCGGACGGGGCACAGGGCAGGAGGGGCCAGACACGCGGAGGGAGAGGCAAAAAGCGCGGGGCGGGGAAAAGGGAGGGCCGGGCAAGGCGGGAAGGGGCAGAACGGGAAGGAGGGGGAAAGGACCCAGCGCGGCAGGACACGGGCGGCACGGAGGGGAGCACAGGAGAGAAACGCGGGGAACCAAAACACCGGGAGAAACGAGGGAGGGGCAGGGCAGGGCAGGGGCGCAGGCGGGGCGGACGCGGGGGGACCCGGGGCCGGCAGGACGCGGGGCGGCCGGGGCCAGCACCAACGCCAGGGGCGGGCGCAAACGCAGGGCCAGCGAAGCAGGGAGGCCAGCCAACCAGCGGAGCCGCGGGCGGCCCCGGCGCCGCGGCCGGCAAGCAAGACGCGCAGAGGCAGAGAGGGGCGAGGGAAGGAGGGGGCAGAGGGAGCGAAAAGCGCAGAGCACAGGGAAGGGGCGGGGGCCGGGGCGGGCGAGGGACGGGCGGGACAAGCGGGGACAGAGAGAACGAGAGAGCAAGGGGACCGGAGAACAAACCGAGGCACGAGGAACAGGGGGCGGCAGGGGGAGGACGCGGAGACAGGGCGACAGGAGAGGAGCAAAACAAAACGACGAGAGAGGCAGAGGGACGAGGGCCAGGGCACGGGACGCGGACAGGCCCGGAGGGCAAAGGGGCGGGGGGAAGCAGGGGGGGCAAGGGCGGCCGGGGCGGGAGACCAGGGAAAGAAGAACGCAGAACGGGAGCACGAGGAGCAAAAAGCACAAGGCGCACACGGACACAGACAGCAAGCCAGACAGACAAGACAAGACAGCGGCCAGGGGGCCGCCGGAGAGGGAAAAGAGGGCGGGGAGCCGGGGGCGGGGGAGGGGGGGGGCGGGCGGCCAGGCAGGCGGGGGAAGGAGGCGGGGGGAAGGCAGAGGAAAAGAACCAGCGGGCCGGGGGCCAAGGAAGCAAGGGGCCGGGGAAACCAACGGGGCCGGGGCGAGAGAAGAGCAGGGCCCGCCGAGGGCAGGGCGGCGGGCCGGGCCGGAGCCCGCGGGGGAGCCCGGAAGGCGAGACAGCGGGAGGGCCGCGGGGCGGGAGGGAGGGCCGCCCGGGGCACCGGGCGGCGGGAGCGAGGCCCAGAGGCGCGCCGGGAACCGGGCGGGGGCGGGGCGCACCGGGAGCCCGGGGAAGGGGGCAGCGCACCGGGAGCGCGCCCGGGGCGGGGCGAAGCCGGGCGGCGCGGGGCGGGAAGCGGGGCGGGGCGGGGAGGGGGCGGCCCAGGGGGGCGCCGGGGAGCCCCACGGCGGCGGGGAAGGCACCGGGAGCAGGGCAGGGCGGGGCGGCGCGGGGCGGGGGCGGCGCCGGGCGGGGGGGGAGCGGCCCCGGGGCCGCGCGGGGGCGCCGGGGCGGCGGGAACGCCCACGGCGGGCGCGCCGGGGCCCCAAGGGGCGGCAGCCAGGGGCGCGGCGGAGGGGGCGGACCACAGGGCAGGGAACGGGGACGGCGGGGAGCAGGGAACCACGGAGGCCGCCCGCGGGGGCACAACCGGGCGGGCGCAAAAGGCCGCGCCGGGGGCGCAAGGCCGGGACCGCGCCACCCCGGGGCGGAAAGGGCAGAGCCGCGCGGGGCCCAAGCAGCCGAGGGGCCGCGGCAAGGCCAAGGCCAGAACCCGGAACGCGGGCCGGCGGGCCCAGCCCGGCGGCGGGCACGGGGAGGCCAGCGGGCCCGGGACCACCGGCGGGGAGGGGAAAGGGAAGGGGCCACGAAGGGCACCCGAGAAACGGAGGAGGGGGCAGGGGGGCAAAACCCGGGGCCGCCCAGGCAGCAAACAAGGGAGGAGGGCACCCGGCGGCCCGGGCAGGGCAGCAGCGGGGGCGGGCCGGCGGAGGGGCCGGGCCAGGGGGACCGGGGCAGGACAAGGGGGGGGGAACCGAAGAAGGAGAACGGGGAAAAGGAAAGGAGGGGGGAGGCAAACAAAACAAAACCAAACAAAACAAAAAACCAAGCGCCAAGGGGGGGCAAAGGGAGGCGGAAGAGGGAAGGCCGGGGGCCGGCCAGGGCAGGGGACGAAGAAAGGGCGGGGGGGAAGGGGGCGGGGGAGAAAAGAGGCCGAAAAGGAGGGAAACAGGAAGCCCAGAGGGGCCCCGGAGGGGGCGAAGGCCGGAGGAGGGCACGGGGAAAGGCGGCGGGCGGGAGGGGAGGGGGCAGAGGGGCACAGAGCGGGGCAGGCGGGGCCGGGGCAGGGAGGCGGGGGAGAAAGCCACCGCGGAGCCAGCGCCGGAGGGGGAAGAAGGGCCCAGACAAACCGGGAGCGAAGCAAGGCGGGCCGGAGGAAAGGGGGCGGCAGCGAGGGGCAAAGCCGGGGAGGGCGGCGAGACGCGGGCGGCAGGGCGGGCCCCAAAAGGCGCAGAAGCGACCGGAACCAAACAGGAAGGGGCCGCCGACCGGGGGCGCCGCAGCGACGGGAAGAGGAGACGGGAAGAGGAGCCGGGCACAGACAGGGACGGCCGCACCCCGAACCGCAGGCAGGGGGCCAAGAACGGCGGGCCGGGAGGGAGGGGGGGAACAGGGAAGGCGGGGGACGGCGGGGGCGGGGCGGCGCGCGGGAAGGGGCGAGGACCGCGGGACGGCAGGCGCCCAGCGCGGGCGGACCGCGGGGGACCGCGGCAGAAGCCGGGGGGGGGGGAGCGGGAGGCCGGGGGCCGGACCCGGACCGCCGGGGGGAAGGGGCGCGCCGGGGGCCGGGGAAGGCGGGGGCAGGGGCAGCCAAAGGGGGCGAGAAGGCAAGGAGGGAGGCAGGCGGGAAGAGAGAGGGGAGAAGGCAAGGGCACCCCACGCCAGGACGCGGGCCGGGAAAAGCGCAGGGACGGAAGAGCCGGGGAGGCGGCAGGCCAGGGGGCGCGCAGAGGCGGGCACGACGGAGCGACGGCACGGGCACAGGGCACGGGCAGGCAGGGGAGGAGGACAGGGCAACCCACGCCAGGGGCGGGCCGGAGAACCCCAGGGACGGCGGGGCCGGGGGCGGCCGGCCAGGGGGCACACAGACGCGGACACGACGGAAACGACGGCGCAGCAGCAGCAGCAGCAGCAGCAGCAGCAGCAGGGCAGAGAGAGCAAAAGGGGGAGAACAGGCAGGGAGGAGCACACAAGGCACCGGAAGCAAGACGGCGCCACGGAGCCAAAGCGAACAAAAGAGGCGCGGCGAGGGCAACCGAGAAGAGAGCACGGAAGAGGGAAAGAAACGGAAAAGCCAGGAGCAAAGGCAGGGCAACCGCGCAAGAAACCGGGGCGAGGCACAACACGCGGGCGGGGGGCCACGGGCCCGACAACCGCCGGAGCCCAGGCGGACCCAGGCCGGGGCGGCGCTCCAGCCGAAACGGCCACCGGGAATGAAAGAACGACGGCGGGGCCGGCAGAAAAGGCGAGGGCAGGCCACAGACCGGCGGGGAAGACCAAGGCAGACAGGGCCCGGCAGCAACCAAGAACGGACGGGGAGAGGGGCAGGCGACAGATGGGTGAACAGACCGAGCATGGGAGAGGACGCCCCGCCCGCCCCGCCCCGCACCGCACCACACACACACACCACACACACACACACACACACCCCAAGAGCAGAACCAAACAAAACAAAAAAAAGGGCGGGCGGACGGGCACAGGGCAGGAGGGGCCAGGACACGCGGAGGGGAGAGGCAAAAAGCGCGGGCGGGGGAAAAGGGATGGGCCGGGCAAGGCGGGAAGGGGGCAGAACGGTAAGAGGGGAAAAGGACCCAGCGCGGCAGGACACGGGCGGCACGGAGGGGAGCACAGGAGAGAATACGCGGGGAACCAAAACACCGGGAGAAACGAGGGGATGGGGCAGGGCAGGGCAGGGGCGCAGGGGGCGGACGCGGGGGGACCCCGGGGCCGGCAGGACGCGGGGCGGCCGGGGCCAGCACCAACGCCAGGGCGGCGCAAAACGCAGGGCCAGCGAAGCAGGGAGGCCAGCCAACCAGCGGAGCCGCGGGTGCGGCCCCGGCGCCGCGGCCGGCAAGCAAGGACGCGCAGGAGCAGAGAGGGCGAGGAAGGAGGGGCAGGGCGCGAAAAGCGCAGAGCACCAGGGAAGGGCGGGGGGGCCGGGGCGTGCGAGGGACGGGCGGGGGACAAGCGGGGACAGAGA
>NW_020190581.1:0-8537 GCF_002263795.3 Bos taurus
AAATTGCTTCGCTTTTCTGTATAGTAAACCAGGGGAGTCTAGGGATGATCTACCATTGAAAGGCGAGCTTATATGCCTCTGGCAATTGTCAAGCAGAAATGAGCACTTGACAGTGCCAAATGTGCAGACGTCAAGCTTCACTGTTGTTATACAAATAAGGATCAGTTTTTTAAGTTAAGTCTCTCGCAGTGGACCTGAAACCTAGGAACAGGAATTATCACGCAGTGCAGGACTTATCTAGGCAATGATCCGGCTGAATTACACATGTTGATTTCAAGGTAAAGCAAGAGGCAACGTGAATAGAACGGTAAGGAATGTGATCGAGGGAGTCGCAGATCACGTGACTGAGCATGCACTGATCACGTGGCTATCATGCACTGATGACGTGCCTGCGCATGCACTGATGACGTGGCTGATCGGGCACTGATCACATGGCTCATCATGCACTGATCACGTGTTTATCAGGCAATGATCAGTGACTGACAGGCACTGATCATGGGACTGTGCACGCACTGATCACGTGGCTCTCATGCACTGATCACGTGACTGCGCATGCACTGATGACGTGGCTGTTCGGGCACTGATCACGTGTTTATCAGGCAGTGATCAGTGACTGACAGGCGCTGATCAGGGGACTGTGCACGCACTGATCAGGTGGCTGATCAGGAACTGAACACCTGACCGCGCATGCAGTGATCACGTGGCTGGTCGTTCACTGATCACGTGTTTATCATACGGTGATCACGTGACTGAGAGGCGCTGATCACGTGACTGTGCCGTCAGTGATCACGTGGCTGAGCAGGCACTGATATCGTGACTGAGCATGCACTGATCCTGTGCCGGGAGCCGGGGAGGCATTCCACTCTGGACAAAGGTCATGAGGAAGGAGGCTCGGCATACGCAAATGCGGGATCGAGCCTCAGGAGTCCACCCGGATATTCTCGAGCATCTCCCCCCCAAAAAAAACCGGAGTCTGCCTACTGTATTGCTTTATGCTCTCACCTGTGATTTCACTGGGGGCTGTCCCCCACCACCATCTCGCTCTCTCTGTCAAAGAGTTAACTTACAGCTCCAATTCATAAAGTTCCTTGTCATTCTTCCCTTTAACTTCCAGCTGAGTCTCCATCTGGAGCGCGGAACCCACCACGCTTACTAATTATGCCTGGGCTGCTAAGACCCACTCGAGAAGGTGTCTAGGGTGAGGCACCTTTCGCTATTCGAGAGGGCGCCTGCGGCCTACGTAAGTGGTGCAAACTTCTTGTCTTGAAGTTTGATTGGTCTTCCGCGTAAACCAAGCTACTCAGTCTCTTTTCTCCACCGAATTTTCCTACTGAGCTCTCCTCATACTATTATTCTTGACATCTCTGATTAGCATATAAATAGTCGCCTAGGCCATCTCTCCTTCGAATACCCTGGATCAGTTGGGGCTGGTCCCCGGCAGGTGGCGACCGAACAGGGACCTCAGGAGGCAATACTCAAAGAGCTGAGCAGACACGAACCACGCAATCAGCAGGCAATAAGCATGGAGCTCAGCAGTGACGAATCATGCTGCTCAACTGGCAATAATCAAGCACGTGACCAGGCAGGAATCACGCAGCTCAGCTGGCAATTGTCAAGCAGATGAGCCGACAGGAATCACGCAGCTCAGCTGGCAATAGTCATGCAGATGAGCCGGCAGGAATCACGCAGCTCAGCAGGCCCTGATCACGTGACTCTGCAGGCACTGATCACGTGGCTGATCAAGTCCAGATCACGTGACTGAGCATGCACTGATCACGTGGCTATCATGCACTGATGACGTGACTGCGCATGCACTGATGACGTGGCTGATCGGGCACTGATCACATGGCTCATCATGCACTGATCACGTGTTTATCAGGCAATGATCAGTGACTGACAGGCACTGATCATGGGACTGTGCACGCACTGATCACGTGGCTCTCATGCACTGATCACGTGACTGCGCATGCACTGATGACGTGGCTGTTCGGGCACTGATCACGTGTTTATCAGGCAGTGATCAGTGACTGACAGGCGCTGATCAGGGGACTGTGCACGCACTGATCAGGTGGCTGATCAGGAACTGAACACCTGACCGCGCATGCAGTGATCACGTGGCTGGTCGTTCACTGATCACGTGTTTATCATACGGTGATCACGTGACTGAGAGGCGCTGATCACGTGACTGTGCCGTCAGTGATCACGTGGCTGAGCAGGCACTGATATCGTGACTGAGCATGCACTGATCCTGTGCCGGGAGCCGGGGAGGCATTCCACTCTGGACAAAGGTCATGAGGAAGGAGGCTCGGCATACGCAAATGCGGGATCGAGCCTCAGGAGTCCACCCGGATATTCTCGAGCATCTCCCCCCCAAAAAAAACCGGAGTCTGCCTACTGTATTGCTTTATGCTCTCACCTGTGATTTCACTGGGGGCTGTCCCCCACCACCATCTCGCTCTCTCTGTCAAAGAGTTAACTTACAGCTCCAATTCATAAAGTTCCTTGTCATTCTTCCCTTTAACTTCCAGCTGAGTCTCCATCTGGAGCGCGGAACCCACCACGCTTACTAATTATGCCTGGGCTGCTAAGACCCACTCGAGAAGGTGTCTAGGGTGAGGCACCTTTCGCTATTCGAGAGGGCGCCTGCGGCCTACGTAAGTGGTGCAAACTTCTTGTCTTGAAGTTTGATTGGTCTTCCGCGTAAACCAAGCTACTCAGTCTCTTTTCTCCACCGAATTTTCCTACTGAGCTCTCCTCATACTATTATTCTTGACATCTCTGATTAGCATATAAATAGTCGCCTAGGCCATCTCTCCTTCGAATACCCTGGATCAGTTGGGGCTGGTCCCCGGCAGGTGGCGACCGAACAGGGACCTCAGGAGGCAATACTCAAAGAGCTGAGCAGACACGAACCACGCAATCAGCAGGCAATAAGCATGGAGCTCAGCAGTGACGAATCATGCTGCTCAACTGGCAATAATCAAGCACGTGACCCAGGCAGGAATCACGCAGCTCAGCTGGCAATTGTCATGCAGATGAGCCGGCAGGAATCACGCAGCTCAGCAGGCCCTGATCACGTGACTCTGCAGGCACTGATCACGTGGCTGATCAAGTCCAGATCACGTGACTGCGCATGCACTGATGACGTGGCTGATCAGGCACTGATCACATGGCTCATCATGCACTGATCACGTGTTTATCAGGCAATGATCAGTGACTGACAGGCGCTGATCATGGGACTGTGCACGCACTGATCACGTGGCTATCATGCACTGATCACGTGACTGCGCATGCACTGATGACGTGGCTGATCGGGCACTGATCACATGGCTCATCATGCACTGATCACGTGTTTATCAGGCAAATATCAGTGACTGACAGGCGCTGATCATGGGACTGTGCACGCACTGATCACGTGGCTCTCATGCACTGATCACGTGACTGCGCATGCACTGATGACGTGGCTGTTCGGGCACTGATCACGTGTTTATCAGGCAGTGATCAGTGACTGACAGGCGCTGATCAGGGGACTGTGCACGCACTGATCAGGTGGCTGATCAGGAACTGACCACCTGACCGCGCATGCAGTGATCACGTGGCTGGTCGTTCACTGATCACGTGTTTATCATACGGTGATCCCGTGACTGAGAGGCGCTGATCACGTGACTGTGCCGTCAGTGATCACGTGGCTGAGCAGGCACTGATATCGTGACTGAGCATGCACTGATCCTGTGCCGGGAGCCGGGGAGGCATTCCACTCTGGACAAAGGTCATGAGGAAGGAGGCTCGGCATACGCAAATGCGGGATCGAGCCTCAGGAGTCCACCCGGATATTCTCGAGCATCTCCCCCCCAAAAAAAACCGGAGTCTGCCTACTGTATTGCTTTGTGCTCTCACCTGTGATTTCACTGGGGGCTGTCCCCCACCACCATCTCGCTCTCTCTGTCAAAGAGTTAACTTACAGCTCCAATTCATAAAGTTCCTTGTCATTCTTCCCTTTAACTTCCAGCTGAGTCTCCATCTGGAGCGCGGAACCCACCACGCTTACTAATTATGCCTGGGCTGCTAAGACCCACTCGAGAAGGTGTCTAGGGTGAGGCACCTTTCGCTATTCGAGAGGGCGCCTGCGGCCTACGTAAGTGGTGCAAACTTCTTGTCTTGAAGTTTGATTGGTCTTCCGCGTAAACCAAGCTACTCAGTCTCTTTTCTCCACCGAATTTTCCTACTGAGCTCTCCTCATACTATTATTCTTGACATCTCTGATTAGCATATAAATAGTCGCCTAGGCCATCTCTCCTTCGAATACCCTGGATCAGTTGGGGCTGGTCCCCGGCAGGTGGCGACCGAACAGGGACCTCAGGAGGCAATACTCAAAGAGCTGAGCAGACACGAACCACGCAATCAGCAGGCAATAAGCATGGAGCTCAGCAGTGACGAATCATGCTGCTCAACTGGCAATAATCAAGCACGTGACCAGGCAGGAATCACGCAGCTCAGCTGGCAATTGTCAAGCAGATGAGCCGACAGGAATCACGCAGCTCAGCTGGCAATAGTCATGCAGATGAGCCGGCAGGAATCACGCAGCTCAGCAGGCCCTGATCACGTGACTCTGCAGGCACTGATCACGTGGCTGATCAAGTCCAGATCACGTGACTGAGCATGCACTGATCACGTGGCTATCATGCACTGATGACGTGACTGCGCATGCACTGATGACGTGGCTGATCGGGCACTGATCACATGGCTCATCATGCACTGATCACGTGTTTATCAGGCAATGATCAGTGACTGACAGGCACTGATCATGGGACTGTGCACGCACTGATCACGTGGCTCTCATGCACTGATCACGTGACTGCGCATGCACTGATGACGTGGCTGTTCGGGCACTGATCACGTGTTTATCAGGCAGTGATCAGTGACTGACAGGCGCTGATCAGGGGACTGTGCACGCACTGATCAGGTGGCTGATCAGGAACTGAACCACCTGACCGCGCATGCAGTGATCACGTGGCTGGTCGTTCACTGATCACGTGTTTATCATACGGTGATCACGTGACTGAGAGGCGCTGATCACGTGACTGTGCCGTCAGTGATCACGTGGCTGAGCAGGCACTGATATCGTGACTGAGCATGCACTGATCCTGTGCCGGGAGCCGGGGAGGCATTCCACTCTGGACAAAGGTCATGAGGAAGGAGGCTCGGCATACGCAAATGCGGGATCGAGCCTCAGGAGTCCACCCGGATATTCTCGAGCATCTCCCCCCCAAAAAAAACCGGAGTCTGCCTACTGTATTGCTTTGTGCTCTCACCTGTGATTTCACTGGGGGCTGTCCCCCACCACCATCTCGCTCTCTCTGTCAAAGAGTTAACTTACAGCTCCAATTCATAAAGTTCCTTGTCATTCTTCCCTTTAACTTCCAGCTGAGTCTCCATCTGGAGCGCGGAACCCACCACGCTTACTAATTATGCCTGGGCTGCTAAGACCCACTCGAGAAGGTGTCTAGGGTGAGGCACCTTTCGCTATTCGAGAGGGCGCCTGCGGCCTACGTAAGTGGTGCAAACTTCTTGTCTTGAAGTTTGATTGGTCTTCCGCGTAAACCAAGCTACTCAGTCTCTTTTCTCCACCGAATTTTCCTACTGAGCTCTCCTCATACTATTATTCTTGACATCTCTGATTAGCATATAAATAGTCGCCTAGGCCATCTCTCCTTCGAATACCCTGGATCAGTTGGGGCTGGTCCCCGGCAGGTGGCGACCGAACAGGGACCTCAGGAGGCAATACTCAAAGAGCTGAGCAGACACGAACCACGCAATCAGCAGGCAATAAGCATGGAGCTCAGCAGTGACGAATCATGCTGCTCAACTGGCAATAATCAAGCACGTGACCAGGCAGGAATCACGCAGCTCAGCTGGCAATTGTCAAGCAGATGAGCCGACAGGAATCACGCAGCTCAGCTGGCAATAGTCATGCAGATGAGCCGGCAGGAATCACGCAGCTCAGCAGGCCCTGATCACGTGACTCTGCAGGCACTGATCACGTGGCTGATCAAGTCCAGATCACGTGACTGAGCATGCACTGATCACGTGGCTATCATGCACTGATGACGTGACTGCGCATGCACTGATGACGTGGCTGATCGGGCACTGATCACATGGCTCATCATGCACTGATCACGTGTTTATCAGGCAATGATCAGTGACTGACAGGCACTGATCATGGGACTGTGCACGCACTGATCACGTGGCTCTCATGCACTGATCACGTGACTGCGCATGCACTGATGACGTGGCTGTTCGGGCACTGATCACGTGTTTATCAGGCAGTGATCAGTGACTGACAGGCGCTGATCAGGGGACTGTGCACGCACTGATCAGGTGGCTGATCAGGAACTGACCACCTGACCGCGCATGCAGTGATCACGTGGCTGGTCGTTCACTGATCACGTGTTTATCATACGGTGATCACGTGACTGAGAGGCGCTGATCACGTGACTGTGCCGTCAGTGATCACGTGGCTGAGCAGGCACTGATATCGTGACTGAGCATGCACTGATCCTGTGCCGGGAGCCGGGGAGGCATTCCACTCTGGACAAAGGTCATGAGGAAGGAGGCTCGGCATACGCAAATGCGGGATCGAGCCTCAGGAGTCCACCCGGATATTCTCGAGCATCTCCCCCCCAAAAAAAACCGGAGTCTGCCTACTGTATTGCTTTGTGCTCTCACCTGTGATTTCACTGGGGGCTGTCCCCCACCACCATCTCGCTCTCTCTGTCAAAGAGTTAACTTACAGCTCCAATTCATAAAGTTCCTTGTCATTCTTCCCTTTAACTTCCAGCTGAGTCTCCATCTGGAGCGCGGAACCCACCACGCTTACTAATTATGCCTGGGCTGCTAAGACCCACTCGAGAAGGTGTCTAGGGTGAGGCACCTTTCGCTATTCGAGAGGGCGCCTGCGGCCTACGTAAGTGGTGCAAACTTCTTGTCTTGAAGTTTGATTGGTCTTCCGCGTAAACCAAGCTACTCAGTCTCTTTTCTCCACCGAATTTTCCTACTGAGCTCTCCTCATACTATTATTCTTGACATCTCTGATTAGCATATAAATAGTCGCCTAGGCCATCTCTCCTTCGAATACCCTGGATCAGTTGGGGCTGGTCCCCGGCAGGTGGCGACCGAACAGGGACCTCAGGAGGCAATACTCAAAGAGCTGAGCAGACACGAACCACGCAATCAGCAGGCAATAAGCATGGAGCTCAGCAGTGACGAATCATGCTGCTCAACTGGCAATAATCAAGCACGTGACCAGGCAGGAATCACGCAGCTCAGCTGGCAATTGTCATGCAGATGAGCCGGCAGGAATCACGCAGCTCAGCAGGCCCTGATCACGTGACTCTGCAGGCACTGATCACGTGGCTGATCAAGTCCAGATCACGTGACTGCGCATGCACTGATGACGTGGCTGATCAGGCACTGATCACATGGCTCATCATGCACTGATCACGTGTTTATCAGGCAATGATCAGTGACTGACAGGCGCTGATCATGGGACTGTGCACGCACTGATCACGTGGCTATCATGCACTGATCACGTGACTGCGCATGCACTGATGACGTGGCTGATCGGGCACTGATCACATGGCTCATCATGCACTGATCACGTGTTTATCAGGCAAATATCAGTGACTGACAGGCGCTGATCATGGGACTGTGCACGCACTGATCACGTGGCTCTCATGCACTGATCACGTGACTGCGCATGCACTGATGACGTGGCTGTTCGGGCACTGATCACGTGTTTATCAGGCAGTGATCAGTGACTGACAGGCGCTGATCAGGGGACTGTGCACGCACTGATCAGGTGGCTGATCAGGAACTGACCACCTGACCGCGCATGCAGTGATCACGTGGCTGGTCGTTCACTGATCACGTGTTTATCATACGGTGATCCCGTGACTGAGAGGCGCTGATCACGTGACTGTGCCGTCAGTGATCACGTGGCTGAGCAGGCACTGATATCGTGACTGAGCATGCACTGATCCTGTGCCGGGAGCCGGGGAGGCATTCCACTCTGGACAAAGGTCATGAGGAAGGAGGCTCGGCATACGCAAATGCGGGATCGAGCCTCAGGAGTCCACCCGGATGTTCTCGAGCATCTCCCCCCCAAAAAAACCGGAGTCTGCCTACTGTATTGCTTTGTGCTCTCACCTCTGATTTCACTGGGGGCTGTCCCCCACCACCATCTCGCTCTCTCTGTCAAAGAGTTAACTTACAGCTCCAATTCATAAAGTTCCTTGTCATTCTTCCCTTTAACTTCCAGCTGAGTCTCCATCTGGAGCGCGGAACCCACCACGCTTACTAATTATGCCTGGGCTGCTAAGACCCACTCGAGAAGGTGTCTAGGGTGAGGCACCTTTCGCTATTCGAGAGGGCGCCTGCGGCCTACGTAAGTGGTGCAAACTTCTTGTCTTGAAGTTTGATTGGTCTTCCGCGTAAACCAAGAAAATTTCGGGTGGAGAAAGGACTGAAGTAGCTTTGGT
>NW_020190582.1:0-37377 GCF_002263795.3 Bos taurus
TTGCATAATCAACCACGTGAGCAGTGCATGATAGCCACGTGATCAGTGCATGATCAGTCACGTGATCAGTACATGATCAGTCAACTGAACAGTGCCTGATCATTTATGTGATCTGAGCATGATCAGTCACGTGACCAGTATATGGTAGCTATGTGAACAATTGCATGACCAGCCAGGTGAGAAGTGCATGATCGCCACGTGATCATGATCAGTTACGTGAGCAGAGTATGATCAGCCACGTGATCAGTGCATGAGTGCCACGTGATCAGTGCATATTCAGTCACGTGACAGGTGTGTGGTAAGCCACGTGAACAGTGCATGTTCAGCCACGTGATCAGTGCATGATATCCACGTGATCAGTGCATGATCAGTTACGTGAACAGTATATGACCAGCCACGTGAGCAGTGCATGGTCAGACACGTGAACAGTGTATGATCAAACAAGTGATCAGTGCATGATATCCACGTGATCTGTGCAGGATGAGTCCCGTGAACAGTGCATGATCAGTCACGTGATCAGTGCATGATCAGCCACATGATCAGTGCATGATCAGTGACGTGATCAGGGCATGATCAGTCATGTAATCTGTGCATGACCAGGCACGTGATCAGTGTATGACCAGCCATGTGATCAGTGTATGATAGCCACGTGATCAGTGCATGATAAGTCACGTGATCAGTGCATGATCAGTCAACTGATCAGTGCATGATCAGCCACATGATCAGTGCATGATCAATTACGTCATCAGTGCATGATCAGTCACGTGACCAGTACATGGTAGCTGCGTGATCAGTGTATGACCAGCCAAGTGATCAGTGCATGATAGCCACGTGATCAGTGCATGATCAGTCACGTGATCAGTGCATGATCAGTCACGTGATCAGTGCATGATCAGCCACGTGATCAGTGCCTGATCAGCCACATGATCAGTGCATGATCAATTACGTGAGCAGTGTATGATCAGCCACGTGATCAGTGCATGATCAGTCACGTGATCAGTGCATGATCAGGTCACGTGATCAGTGCATGATCAACCACGTGATCAGTGCCTGATCAGCCATGATCAGTGCATGATCAGTACGTGGGCCAGTTATGATCGAGCCACGTGATAGTGCATGGTCAGAGTAAGTGATCAGTGAATGATCAGCAGTGATCAGTGCATGATAGTCAGTGATCAGTGCATGACCAACAGTGATACGTGTCAGTGCAGACCACGTGATCAGTGCATGATAGCCACGTGATCAGTGCATGATCAGTTACGTGAGCAGTGTATGATCAGCCATGTGATCAGTGCATGGTCAGACACGTGAACAGTGTATGATCAGCCACGTGAACAGTGCATGATATCCAAGTGATCAGTGCATGATCAATCACGTGATAAGTGTATGATCAGCCACGTGAACAGTGCATGCTCAGTCACGTGATCAGGGCCTGCTGAGCTGCGTGATTACTGTCTGCTCATCTGCTTGACAATTGCCAGCTGAGCTGCACGATTCCTGCCTGTCATCTGCTTGACAATTGCCAGCTGTGCTGCGTAATTCCTGCCTGCTCAGCTGCTTGATTATTGCCAGCTGAGCAGCATGATTCCTCACAGCTGAGTTCCATGATTATTGCCTGCTGACTGTTTGATTCGTGCCTACACAGCTCTTTGTTTATTGCCTCCAGAGGCACATGATCAGTGTATGATAGCAAACATGATCAGCGCATGATCAGTCACATGATCAGCGCCAATTAAGTCACGTGATCACTACATGATAGTCATGTGATCAGTCCATGCTCAGTCACGGTATCAGTGCATGATCAGCCACGTGATCAGTGCATGATCTGTCACATGATTAGTGTATGATCATCCACCGTGATCAGTGCATGGGCAGTCATGTGATCAGTGCATGATTAGACGTGATCAGTGCATTTTCAGTCTCGTGGTCAGTGCATGATAGCCACGTGATCATTGCATGATCAGTCACCTGATGGGTGTATGTTCATTCACGTGACCTGTACATGGTAGCTATATGATAAGTGTATGACCAGCCATGTGATAAGTGCATGATAGCCACGTGATCAGTGCATGATCAGCCACGTGATTAGTGCATGATCAGTCACGTGATTAGTGCATGATCAGCCACATGATCAGTGCATGATCAATTACGTCATCAGTGCATGATCAGTCACGTGACCAGTAACATGGTAGCTGCGTGATCAGTGTATGACCAGCCAAGTGATCAGTGCATGATAGCCACGTGATCAGTGCATGATCAGTCACATGATCAGTGCTTGATCAGTCACATGACCAGAACATGGTAGCTGCGTGGTCATTGCATGATCAGCCAAGTTAGCAGTGCATGATAGCCACGTGATCAGTGCATGATCAGTCACGTGATCAGTGCATGATTATTCACGTGTTCAGTGCATGATCAGCCACGTGATCATTGCATGATCAATTACGTGATCAGTGCATGATAGCCACGGGATCAGTGCATGATCACTCATGTCATACGTGTGTGATCAGCCACGTGATCAGTGCATGATATCCACGTGATCAGTGAATGATAGCCAAGTGATTAGTGCATGATAGCCACGTGATCAGTGCATGATCAGTCACGTGACCAGTACATGGTTGCTACGTGATCATTGCATGATCAGCCACGTGAGCAGTGCATGATAGCCACATGATCAGTACATGATCATTCAACTGAACAGTGCATGATCATTTACGTGATCTGAGCATGATCAGTCACGTGACCAGTATATGGTAGCTACGTGAACATTGCATGACCAGCCAGGTGAGAAGTGCATGATAGCCATGTGATGTGTGCATGATCAGTTACGTGAGCAGAGTATGATCAGCCACGTGATCAGTGCATGAGTGCCACGTGATCAGTGCATGATCAGTCACGTGACAGGTGTGTGGTAATCCACGTGAACAGTGCATGTTCAGCCACGTGATCAATGCATGATATCCACGTGATCAGTGCATTATCAGTTAAGTGAACAGTGTATGATCAGCCACGTGAGCAGTGCATGGTCAGACATGTGAACAGTGTTTGATCAAACACGTGATCAGTGCATGATATCACGTGATCAGTGCATGATGAGTCTCGTGAACAGTGCATGATCAGTCACGTGATCAGTGCATGATCAGCCACGTGATCAGTGCATGATCAGCCACGTGATCAGTGCATGACGAGGCACGTGATCAGTATGACCAGCCAAGTGATCAGTGCATGATAGCCACGTGATCAGTGCATGATCAGTCACGTGATCAGTGCATGATCAGTCACGTGATCAGTGTATGATCAGCCGTGTGATCAGTGCATGATCAGCCACATGACCAGTGCATGATCAGTTACGTGATCAGTGCATGATCAGTCACGTGACCAGTACATGGTAGCTACGTGACCATTGCATGATCAGCCACGTGAGCAGTGCATAATCAGTCACGTGATCAGTGCATGGTCAGTCACATGACCAGTGCATAATCATCCACGTGATCAGTGCATGTGGAGTCATGTAGTCAATGCATGATAGCGCCGTAATCAGTGCACGATCAGTCATGTGAAGAGTTTATGATCAGCCAAGTGATATGTGCAAGATAGCTACATGATCAGTGCATGATCAGTCACATGATCAGTGCATGATCAGCCACGTCAATAGTGCATGATAGCCACGTGAGCAGTGCATACAATTACGGGATCAGTGCATGAGAGCCACGTGATCAGTGCATGTTCATTCACGTGATAGGTGTGTGATCAGCGACGTGAACAGTGCATGCTCAGAAACGTGATCAGGGCCTGCTGAGCTGCGTGATTACTGTCTGCTCATCTGCTTGACAATTGCCAGCTGAGCTGTACGATTCCTGCCTGTCTTCTCCTTTACAATTGCCACCTGTGCTGCATAATTCCTGCCTGCTCATCTACTTGATTATTGCCAGCTGAGCAGCATGATTTCTCAAAGCTGAGTTCCATGATTATAGCCTGTTGACTGATTCCTGCCTACTCAGCTCTTTGTTCATTGCCTCCAGATGCACATGATCAGTGTGTGACACCAAACATGATCAGCACATGATGAGTCACATGATGAATGCATGATAAGCCAGGTGATCAGTGCATGATCAATTACGTGATCAGTGCATGATCAGTCATGTGACCAGTACATGGTAGCTGCGTGATCACTGCATGATCAGCCACGTGAGCAGTGCATGATAGCCACGTGATCAGTGCATGATCAGTCAC
The DNA here is from genome assembly GCF_002263795.3 of Bos taurus. Taxonomy (NCBI): domain Eukaryota; kingdom Metazoa; phylum Chordata; class Mammalia; order Artiodactyla; family Bovidae; genus Bos; species Bos taurus. Next base: position 4,234 of record NW_020190582.1, read on the forward strand.
GTGATCAGTGCATGATCAGTCACGTGTTCAGTGCATTATCAGCCACGTGATCAGTGCATGATCAATTACGTGATCAGTGCATGATCACATACGGGACCAGTACATTGTAGCTACGTGATCATTGCATGATCAGCCACGTGATCAGGGCATGGTCAGACCTGTGAACAGTGTATGATTAGCCACGTGATCAGTGCATGATATCCAAGTGATCAGTGCATGATCAATCACGTGATCAGTGTATGATCAGCCAGGTGAACAGTGCATGCTCAGTCACGTGATTAGGGCCTGCTGAGCTGCGTGATTACTGTCTGCTCATCTGCTTGACAATTGCCAGCTGAGCTGCATGATTCCTGCCTGTCATCTGCTTGACAATTGCCAGCTGTGCTGTGTAATTCCTGCCTGCTCAGCTGCTTGATTATTGCCAGCTGAGCAGCATGATTCCTCACAGCTGAGTTCCATGATTATTGCCTGCTGACTGTTTGATTCATGCCTACTCAGCTCTTTGTTTATTGCCTCCAGAGGCACATGATCAGTGTATGATAGCAAACATTCTCAGCTCATGATCAGTCACATGGTCAGCGCCATTAAGTCACGTGATCACTACATGATAGTCATGTGATCAGTCCATGCTCAGTCACGGTATCAGTGCATGATCAGCCACGTGATCAGTGCATGATAGCCACATGATCATTGCATGATAGCCACGTGATCAGTGCATGATCAGCCAGGTGATCAGTGAATGATTGCTACGTGATCAGTTCATGATTAGTCACGTGATCTGTGCATAACCAGGCAGGTGATCATTGTATGATCAGCCCCGTGAACAGTGCATGATAGCCACGTGATCAGGGCATGATCAGTCACCTGATGGGTGTATGATCAGTCACGTGACCGGTACATGGTAGCTACATGATCATTGCATGATCAGCCACGTGAGTAGTGCATGATAGCCACGTGATCAGTGCATGATCAGTGACGTGATGAGTGCATGATCAGTCATGTAATCTGTGCATGACCAGGCACGTGAGCAGTGTATGACCAGCCATGTGATCAGTGCATGATAGCCACGTGATCAGTGCAAGATAAGTCACATGATCAGTGCATGATCAGTCACGTGATCAGTACATGATCAGCTACATGATCAGTGCATGATCAGTCACGTGATCAGTACATGGTATCTGCGTGATCAGTGTATGGCCAGTCAAGTGATCAGTGCATGATAGCCACGTGATCAGTGCATGATAGCCACGTGATCAGTGCATGATCAGTCACGTGATACGTGTGTGATCAGCCACGTGATCCGTGCATGATATCCACGTGATCAGTGAATGATAGCCACGTGATCAGTGTATGATAACCAGGTGATCAGTGCATGATCAGTCACGTGATACGTGTGTGATCAGCCACGTGATCAGTGCATGATGAGTCAGGTGATCAGTGCAGGATTAATTACGTGATCAGTGCATGATCAGTCACGTGATCAGTACATGGTTGCTAGGTGATCATTGCATGATCAGCCACGTGATCAGTGCATGATAGCCACGTGATCAGTGCATGATCAGTCACGTGACCAGTATATGGTAGCTACGTGAACATTGCATGATCAGCCATGTGATCTGTGCATGATAGCCAGGTGATCACTGCATGATAGCCACGTGATCAGTGCATGATCAGTCACGTGATCAGTGCATGATCAGCCACGTGATCAGTGCATGACGAGGCACGTGATCAGTATGACCAGCCAAGTGATCAGTGCATGATAGCCACGTGATCAGTGCATGATCGTCACGTTATCAGTGTATGATCAGCCACGTGATCAGTGCATGGTCAGACACGTGAACAGTGTATGATTAGCCACGTGATCAGTGCATGATATCCAAGTGATCAGTGCTTGATCAATCACGTGATCAGTGTATGATCAGCCAGGTGAACAGTGCATGCTCAGTCACGTGATTAGGGCCTGCTGAGCTGCGTGATTCCTGTCTGCTCATCTGCTTGACAATTGCCAGCTGAGCTGCATGATTCCTGCCTGTCATCTGCTTGACAATTGCCAGCTGTGCTGTGTAATTCCTGCCTGCTCAGCTGCTTGATTATTGCCAGCTGAGCAGCATGATTCCTCACAGCTGAGTTCCATGATTATTGCCTGCTGACTGTTTGATTTATGCCTACTCAGCTCTTTGTTTATTGCCTCCAGAGGCACATGATCAGTGTATGATAGCAAACATGCTCAGCACATGATCAGTCACATGATCCGCGCCATTAAGTCACGTGATCACTACATGATAGTCATGTGATCAGTCCATGCTCAGTCACGGTATCAGTGCATGATCAGCCACGTGATCAGTGCATGATAGCCACGTGATCATTGCATGATAGCCACGTGGTCAGTGCATGATCAGCCAGGTGATCAGTGAATGATTGCTAGGTGATCAGTTCATGATTAGTCACGTGATCTGTGCATGACCAGGCAGGTGATCAGTGTATTATCAGCCACGTGAACAGTGCATGATAGCCACGTGATCAGTGCATGATCAGTCACGTGATCAGTGCATGATCAGCCACGTGATCAGTGCATGACGAGGCACGTGATCAGTATGACCAGCCAAGTGATCAGTGCATGATAGCCACGTGATCAGTGCATGATCGTCACGTTATCAGTGTATGATCAGCCACGTGATCAGTGCATGGTCAAACACGTGAACAGTGTATGATTAGCCACGTGATCAGTGCATGATATCCAAGTGATCAGTGCTTGATCAATCACGTGATCAGTGTATGATCAGCCAGGTGAACAGTGCATGCTCAGTCACGTGATTAGGGCCTGCTGAGCTGCGTGATTCCTGTCTGCTCATCTGCTTGACAATTGCCAGCTGAGCTGCACGATTCCTGCCTGTCATCTGCTTGACAATTGCCAGCTGTGCTGTGTAATTCCTGCCTGCTCAGCTGCTTGATTATTGCCAGCTGAGCAGCATGATTCCTCACAGCTGAGTTCCATGATTATTGCCTGCTGACTGTTTGATTTATGCCTACTCAGCTCTTTGTTTATTGCCTCCAGAGGCACATGATCAGTGTATGATAGCAAACATGCTCAGCACATGATCAGTCACATGATCCGCGCCATTAAGTCACGTGATCACTACATGATAGTCATGTGATCAGTCCATGCTCAGTCACGGTATCAGTGCATGATCAGCCACGTGATCAGTGCATGATAGCCACGTGATCATTGCATGATAGCCACGTGATCAGTGCATGATCAGCCAGGTGATCAGTGAATGATTGCTAGGTGATCAGTTCATGATTAGTCACGTGATCTGTGCATGACCAGGCAGGTGATCAGTGTATTATCAGCCACGTGAACAGTGCATGATAGCCTCGTGATCAGTGCATGATCAGTCACCTGATGTGTGTATGATCAGTCACGTGACCGATACATGGTAGCTACATGATCATTGCATGATCAGCCACTTGAGTAGTGCATGATAGCCACGTGATCAGTGCATGATCAGTGACGTGATCAGGGCATGATCAGTCATGTAATCTGTGCATGACCAGGCAAGTGATCAGTGTATGACCAGCCATGTGATCAGTGTATGATAGCCACGTGATCAGTGCATGATAAGCCACGTGATCAGTGCATGTTCAGTCAAGTGATCAGTGCATGATCAGCCACATGATCAGTGCATGATCAGTCACCTGATGGGTGTATGATCATTCACGTGACCTGTACATGGTCGCTACATGATCATTGCATGATGAGCCACGCGAGTAGTGCACGATAACCACGTGATCACTGCATGATCAGTCACGTGATCAGTGCATGATCAGTCATGTGACCAGTACATGGTAGTTGCGTGATCATCGCATGATCAGCCACGTGACCAGTGCGTGATAGCCACGTGATCAGTGCATGATCAGTCACGTGATCAGTGCATGATCAGCCACGTGATCAGTGCATGACCAGTCACGTGATTAGTGCATGATCAGCCACGTGATCAGTGCATGATCAATTATGTGATCAGTGCATGATCAGTCACGTGAGCAGTACATGGTAGCTACATGATCATTGCATGATCAGCCACGTGATCAGTGCATGATCAGTCACGTGATCAGTGTATGATCAGCCACTTGATCAGTGCATGATCAATTACGTGATCAGTGCATGATAGTCACGTGACCAGTACATGGTAGCTACGTGATCATTGCATGATCAGCCATGTGATCCGTGCATGATAGCAACGAGATCAGTGCATGATCACTCACGTGATCAGTGCATGATCAGTCACGTGAACAGTGCATGATAGGTCACCTGATCAGTGTATGATCAATTACGTGATCAGTGCATGATCACTCACGTGACCAGTACATGGTAGCTACATGATCATTGCATGATCAGCCACGTGAGCAGTGCATGATAGCCCCGTGATCACTGCATGACCTGTCACCTGGTCAGTGTATGTTTATCCACGTGATCAGTGCATGGGCAGTCAGGTGATAAGTGCATGATCATCCTCGTGATCAGTGCATGATGAGTCAGGTGATCAGTGCAGGATTAATTACGTGATCAGGGCATGATCAGTCATGTGACCAGTACATGGTTGCTACGTGATCATTGCATAATCAACCACGTGAGCAGTGCATGATAGCCACGTGATCAGTGCATGATCAGTCACGTGATCAGTACATGATCAGTCAACTGAACAGTGCCTGATCATTTATGTGATCTGAGCATGATCAGTCACGTGACCAGTATATGGTAGCTATGTGAACATTGCATGACCAGCCAGGTGAGAAGTGCATGATCGCCACGTGATGTGTGCATGATCAGTTACGTGAGCAGAGTATGATCAGCCACGTGATCAGTGCATGAGTGCCACGTGATCAGTGCATATTCAGTCACGTGACAGGTGTGTGGTAAGCCACGTGAACAGTGCATGTTCAGCCACGTGATCAGTGCATGATATCCACGTGATCAGTGCATGATCAGTTACGTGAACAGTATATGACCAGCCACGTGAGCAGTGCATGGTCAGACACGTGAACAGTGTATGATCAAACAAGTGATCAGTGCATGATATCCACGTGATCTGTGCAGGATGAGTCCCGTGAACAGTGCATGATCAGTCACGTGATCAGTGCATGATCAGCCACATGATCAGTGCATGATCAGTGACGTGATCAGGGCATGATCAGTCATGTAATCTGTGCATGACCAGGCACGTGATCAGTGTATGACCAGCCATGTGATCAGTGTATGATAGCCACGTGATCAGTGCATGATAAGTCACGTGATCAGTGCATGATCAGTCAACTGATCAGTGCATGATCAGCCACATGATCAGTGCATGATCAATTACGTCATCAGTGCATGATCAGTCACGTGACCAGTACATGGTAGCTGCGTGATCAGTGTATGACCAGCCAAGTGATCAGTGCATGATAGCCACGTGATCAGTGCATGATCAGTCACGTGATCAGTGCATGATCAGTCACGTGATCAGTGCATGATCAGCCACGTGATCAGTGCCTGATCAGCCACATGATCAGTGCATGATCAATTACGTGAGCAGTGTATGATCAGCCACGTGATCAGTGCATGATCAGTCACGTGATCAGTGCATGATCAGTCACGTGATCAGTGCATGATCAACCACGTGATCAGTGCCTGATCAGCCACATGATCAGTGCATGATCAATTACGTGAGCAGTGTATGATCAGCCACGTGATCAGTGCATGGTCAGAGAAGTGATCAGTGAATGATAGCCACGTGATCAGTGCATGATAGTCACGTGATCAGTGCATGACCAAGCACGTGATACGTGTGTGATCAGCCACGTGATCAGTGCATGATAGCCACGTGATCAGTGCATGATCAGTTACGTGAGCAGTGTATGATCAGCCATGTGATCAGTGCATGGTCAGACAGGTGAACAGTGTATGATCAGCCACGTGAACAGTGCATGATATCCAAGTGATCAGTGCATGATCAATCACGTGATAAGTGTATGATCAGCCACGTGAACAGTGCATGCTCAGTCACGTGATCAGGGCCTGCTGAGCTGCGTGATTACTGTCTGCTCATCTGCTTGACAATTGCCAGCTGAGCTGCACGGTTCCTGCCTGTCATCTGCTTGACAATTGCCAGCTGTGCTGCGTAATTCCTGCCTGCTCAGCTGCTTGATTATTGCCAGCTGAGCAGCATGATTCCTCACAGCTGAGTTCCATGATTATTGCCTGCTGACTGTTTGATTCGTGCCTACACAGCTCTTTGTTTATTGCCTCCAGAGGCACATGATCAGTGTATGATAGCAAACATGATCAGCGCATGATCAGTCACATGATCAGCGCCATTAAGTCACGTGATCACTACATGATAGTCATGTGATCAGTCCATGCTCAGTCACGGTATCAGTGCATGATCAGCCACGTGATCAGTGCATGATCTGTCACATGATTAGTGTATGATCATCCACGTGATCAGTGCATGGGCAGTCATGTGATCAGTGCATGATTAGACGTGATCAGTGCATTTTCAGTCTCGTGGTCAGTGCATGATAGCCACGTGATCATTGCATGATCAGTCACCTGATGGGTGTATGTTCATTCACGTGACCTGTACATGGTAGCTATATGATAAGTGTATGACCAGCCATGTGATAAGTGCATGATAGCCACGTGATCAGTGCATGATCAGCCACGTGATTAGTGCATGATCAGTCACGTGATTAGTGCATGATCAGCCACATGATCAGTGCATGATCAATTACGTCATCAGTGCATGATCAGTCACGTGACCAGTACATGGTAGCTGCGTGATCAGTGTATGACCAGCCAAGTGATCAGTGCATGATAGCCACGTGATCAGTGCATGATCAGTCACATGATCAGTGCTTGATCAGTCACATGACCAGAACATGGTAGCTGCGTGGTCATTGCATGATCAGCCAAGTTAGCAGTGCATGATAGCCACGTGATCAGTGCATGATCAGTCACGTGATCAGTGCATGATTATTCACGTGTTCAGTGCATGATCAGCCACGTGATCATTGCATGATCAATTACGTGATCAGTGCATGATAGCCACGGGATCAGTGCATGATCACTCATGTCATACGTGTGTGATCAGCCACGTGATCAGTGCATGATATCCACGTGATCAGTGAATGATAGCCAAGTGATTAGTGCATGATAGCCACGTGATCAGTGCATGATCAGTCACGTGACCAGTACATGGTTGCTACGTGATCATTGCATGATCAGCCACGTGAGCAGTGCATGATAGCCACATGATCAGTACATGATCATTCAACTGAACAGTGCATGATCATTTACGTGATCTGAGCATGATCAGTCACGTGACCAGTATATGGTAGCTACGTGAACATTGCATGACCAGCCAGGTGAGAAGTGCATGATAGCCATGTGATGTGTGCATGATCAGTTACGTGAGCAGAGTATGATCAGCCACGTGATCAGTGCATGAGTGCCACGTGATCAGTGCATGATCAGTCACGTGACAGGTGTGTGGTAATCCACGTGAACAGTGCATGTTCAGCCACGTGATCAATGCATGATATCCACGTGATCAGTGCATTATCAGTTAAGTGAACAGTGTATGATCAGCCACGTGAGCAGTGCATGGTCAGACATGTGAACAGTGTTTGATCAAACACGTGATCAGTGCATGATATCCACGTGATCAGTGCATGATGAGTCTCGTGAACAGTGCATGATCAGTCACGTGATCAGTGCATGATCAGCCACGTGATCAGTGCATGATCAGCCACGTGATCAGTGCATGACGAGGCACGTGATCAGTATGACCAGCCAAGTGATCAGTGCATGATAGCCACGTGATCAGTGCATGATCAGTCACGTGATCAGTGCATGATCAGTCACGTGATCAGTGTATGATCAGCCGTGTGATCAGTGCATGATCAGCCACATGACCAGTGCATGATCAGTTACGTGATCAGTGCATGATCAGTCACGTGACCAGTACATGGTAGCTACGTGACCATTGCATGATCAGCCACGTGAGCAGTGCATAATCAGTCACGTGATCAGTGCATGGTCAGTCACATGACCAGTGCATAATCATCCACGTGATCAGTGCATGTGGAGTCATGTAGTCAATGCATGATAGCGCCGTAATCAGTGCACGATCAGTCCTGTGAAGAGTTTATGATCAGCCAAGTGATATGTGCAAGATAGCTACATGATCAGTGCATGATCAGTCACATGATCAGTGCATGATCAGCCACGTCAATAGTGCATGATAGCCACGTGAGCAGTGCATACAATTACGGGATCAGTGCATGAGAGCCACGTGATCAGTGCATGTTCATTCACGTGATAGGTGTGTGATCAGCGACGTGAACAGTGCATGCTCAGAAACGTGATCAGGGCCTGCTGAGCTGCGTGATTACTGTCTGCTCATCTGCTTGACAATTGCCAGCTGAGCTGTACGATTCCTGCCTGTCTTCTCCTTTACAATTGCCACCTGTGCTGCATAATTCCTGCCTGCTCATCTACTTGATTATTGCCAGCTGAGCAGCATGATTTCTCAAAGCTGAGTTCCATGATTATAGCCTGTTGACTGATTCCTGCCTACTCAGCTCTTTGTTCATTGCCTCCAGATGCACATGATCAGTGTGTGACACCAAACATGATCAGCACATGATGAGTCACATGATGAATGCATGATAAGCCAGGTGATCAGTGCATGATCAATTACGTGATCAGTGCATGATCAGTCATGTGACCAGTACATGGTAGCTGCGTGATCACTGCATGATCAGCCACGTGAGCAGTGCATGATAGCCACGTGATCAGTGCATGATCAGTCACGTGATCAGTGCATGATCAGTCACGTGTTCAGTGCATTATCAGCCACGTGATCAGTGCATGATCAATTACGTGATCAGTGCATGATCACATACGGGACCAGTACATTGTAGCTACGTGATCATTGCATGATCAGCCACGTGATCAGGGCATGGTCAGACCTGTGAACAGTGTATGATTAGCCACGTGATCAGTGCATGATATCCAAGTGATCAGTGCATGATCAATCACGTGATCAGTGTATGATCAGCCAGGTGAACAGTGCATGCTCAGTCACGTGATTAGGGCCTGCTGAGCTGCGTGATTACTGTCTGCTCATCTGCTTGACAATTGCCAGCTGAGCTGCATGATTCCTGCCTGTCATCTGCTTGACAATTGCCAGCTGTGCTGTGTAATTCCTGCCTGCTCAGCTGCTTGATTATTGCCAGCTGAGCAGCATGATTCCTCACAGCTGAGTTCCATGATTATTGCCTGCTGACTGTTTGATTCATGCCTACTCAGCTCTTTGTTTATTGCCTCCAGAGGCACATGATCAGTGTATGATAGCAAACATTCTCAGCTCATGATCAGTCACATGGTCAGCGCCATTAAGTCACGTGATCACTACATGATAGTCATGTGATCAGTCCATGCTCAGTCACGGTATCAGTGCATGATCAGCCACGTGATCAGTGCATGATAGCCACATGATCATTGCATGATAGCCACGTGATCAGTGCATGATCAGCCAGGTGATCAGTGAATGATTGCTACGTGATCAGTTCATGATTAGTCACGTGATCTGTGCATAACCAGGCAGGTGATCATTGTATGATCAGCCCCGTGAACAGTGCATGATAGCCACGTGATCAGGGCATGATCAGTCACCTGATGGGTGTATGATCAGTCACGTGACCGGTACATGGTAGCTACATGATCATTGCATGATCAGCCACGTGAGTAGTGCATGATAGCCACGTGATCAGTGCATGATCAGTGACGTGATGAGTGCATGATCAGTCATGTAATCTGTGCATGACCAGGCACGTGAGCAGTGTATGACCAGCCATGTGATCAGTGCATGATAGCCACGTGATCAGTGCAAGATAAGTCACATGATCAGTGCATGATCAGTCACGTGATCAGTACATGATCAGCTACATGATCAGTGCATGATCAGTCACGTGATCAGTACATGGTATCTGCGTGATCAGTGTATGGCCAGTCAAGTGATCAGTGCATGATAGCCACGTGATCAGTGCATGATAGCCACGTGATCAGTGCATGATCAGTCACGTGATACGTGTGTGATCAGCCACGTGATCCGTGCATGATATCCACGTGATCAGTGAATGATAGCCACGTGATCAGTGTATGATAACCAGGTGATCAGTGCATGATCAGTCACGTGATACGTGTGTGATCAGCCACGTGATCAGTGCATGATGAGTCAGGTGATCAGTGCAGGATTAATTACGTGATCAGTGCATGATCAGTCACGTGATCAGTACATGGTTGCTAGGTGATCATTGCATGATCAGCCACGTGATCAGTGCATGATAGCCACGTGATCAGTGCATGATCAGTCACGTGACCAGTATATGGTAGCTACGTGAACATTGCATGATCAGCCATGTGATCTGTGCATGATAGCCAGGTGATCACTGCATGATAGCCACGTGATCAGTGCATGATCAGTCACGTGATCAGTGCATGATCAGCCACGTGATCAGTGCATGACGAGGCACGTGATCAGTATGACCAGCCAAGTGATCAGTGCATGATAGCCACGTGATCAGTGCATGATCGTCACGTTATCAGTGTATGATCAGCCACGTGATCAGTGCATGGTCAGACACGTGAACAGTGTATGATTAGCCACGTGATCAGTGCATGATATCCAAGTGATCAGTGCTTGATCAATCACGTGATCAGTGTATGATCAGCCAGGTGAACAGTGCATGCTCAGTCACGTGATTAGGGCCTGCTGAGCTGCGTGATTCCTGTCTGCTCATCTGCTTGACAATTGCCAGCTGAGCTGCATGATTCCTGCCTGTCATCTGCTTGACAATTGCCAGCTGTGCTGTGTAATTCCTGCCTGCTCAGCTGCTTGATTATTGCCAGCTGAGCAGCATGATTCCTCACAGCTGAGTTCCATGATTATTGCCTGCTGACTGTTTGATTTATGCCTACTCAGCTCTTTGTTTATTGCCTCCAGAGGCACATGATCAGTGTATGATAGCAAACATGCTCAGCACATGATCAGTCACATGATCCGCGCCATTAAGTCACGTGATCACTACATGATAGTCATGTGATCAGTCCATGCTCAGTCACGGTATCAGTGCATGATCAGCCACGTGATCAGTGCATGATAGCCACGTGATCATTGCATGATAGCCACGTGGTCAGTGCATGATCAGCCAGGTGATCAGTGAATGATTGCTAGGTGATCAGTTCATGATTAGTCACGTGATCTGTGCATGACCAGGCAGGTGATCAGTGTATTATCAGCCACGTGAACAGTGCATGATAGCCACGTGATCAGTGCATGATCAGTCACGTGATCAGTGCATGATCAGCCACGTGATCAGTGCATGACGAGGCACGTGATCAGTATGACCAGCCAAGTGATCAGTGCATGATAGCCACGTGATCAGTGCATGATCGTCACGTTATCAGTGTATGATCAGCCACGTGATCAGTGCATGGTCAGACACGTGAACAGTGTATGATTAGCCACGTGATCAGTGCATGATATCCAAGTGATCAGTGCTTGATCAATCACGTGATCAGTGTATGATCAGCCAGGTGAACAGTGCATGCTCAGTCACGTGATTAGGGCCTGCTGAGCTGCGTGATTCCTGTCTGCTCATCTGCTTGACAATTGCCAGCTGAGCTGCACGATTCCTGCCTGTCATCTGCTTGACAATTGCCAGCTGTGCTGTGTAATTCCTGCCTGCTCAGCTGCTTGATTATTGCCAGCTGAGCAGCATGATTCCTCACAGCTGAGTTCCATGATTATTGCCTGCTGACTGTTTGATTTATGCCTACTCAGCTCTTTGTTTATTGCCTCCAGAGGCACATGATCAGTGTATGATAGCAAACATGCTCAGCACATGATCAGTCACATGATCCGCGCCATTAAGTCACGTGATCACTACATGATAGTCATGTGATCAGTCCATGCTCAGTCACGGTATCAGTGCATGATCAGCCACGTGATCAGTGCATGATAGCCACGTGATCATTGCATGATAGCCACGTGATCAGTGCATGATCAGCCAGGTGATCAGTGAATGATTGCTAGGTGATCAGTTCATGATTAGTCACGTGATCTGTGCATGACCAGGCAGGTGATCAGTGTATTATCAGCCACGTGAACAGTGCATGATAGCCTCGTGATCAGTGCATGATCAGTCACCTGATGTGTGTATGATCAGTCACGTGACCGATACATGGTAGCTACATGATCATTGCATGATCAGCCACTTGAGTAGTGCATGATAGCCACGTGATCAGTGCATGATCAGTGACGTGATCAGGGCATGATCAGTCATGTAATCTGTGCATGACCAGGCAAGTGATCAGTGTATGACCAGCCATGTGATCAGTGTATGATAGCCACGTGATCAGTGCATGATAAGCCACGTGATCAGTGCATGTTCAGTCAAGTGATCAGTGCATGATCAGCCACATGATCAGTGCATAATCAGTCACCTGATGGGTGTATGATCATTCACGTGACCTGTACATGGTCGCTACATGATCATTGCATAATGAGCCACGCGAGTAGTGCACGATAACCACGTGATCACTGCATGATCAGTCACGTGATCAGTGCATGATCAGTCATGTGACCAGTACATGGTAGTTGCGTGATCATCGCATGATCAGCCACGTGACCAGTGCGTGATAGCCACGTGATCAGTGCATGATCAGTCACGTGATCAGTGCATGATCAGCCACGTGATCAGTGCATGACCAGTCACGTGATTAGTGCATGATCAGCCACGTGATCAGTGCATGATCAATTATGTGATCAGTGCATGATCAGTCACGTGAGCAGTACATGGTAGCTACATGATCATTGCATGATCAGCCACGTGATCAGTGCATGATCAGTCACGTGATCAGTGTATGATCAGCCACTTGATCAGTGCATGATCAATTACGTGATCAGTGCATGATAGTCACGTGACCAGTACATGGTAGCTACGTGATCATTGCATGATCAGCCATGTGATCCGTGCATGATAGCAACGAGATCAGTGCATGATCACTCACGTGATCAGTGCATGATCAGTCACGTGAACAGTGCATGATAGGTCACCTGATCAGTGTATGATCAATTACGTGATCAGTGCATGATCACTCACGTGACCAGTACATGGTAGCTACATGATCATTGCATGATCAGCCACGTGAGCAGTGCATGATAGCCCCGTGATCACTGCATGACCTGTCACCTGGTCAGTGTATGTTTATCCACGTGATCAGTGCATGGGCAGTCAGGTGATAAGTGCATGATCATCCACGTGATCAGTGCATGATGAGTCAGGTGATCAGTGCAGGATTAATTACGTGATCAGGGCATGATCAGTCACGTGACCAGTACATGGTTGCTACGTGATCATTGCATAATCAACCACGTGAGCAGTGCATGATAGCCACGTGATCAGTGCATGATCAGTCACGTGATCAGTACATGATCAGTCAACTGAACAGTGCCTGATCATTTATGTGATCTGAGCATGATCAGTCACGTGACCAGTATATGGTAGCTATGTGAACATTGCATGACCAGCCAGGTGAGAAGTGCATGATCGCCACGTGATGTGTGCATGATCAGTTACGTGAGCAGAGTATGATCAGCCACGTGATCAGTGCATGAGTGCCACGTGATCAGTGCATATTCAGTCACGTGACAGGTGTGTGGTAAGCCACGTGAACAGTGCATGTTCAGCCACGTGATCAGTGCATGATATCCACGTGATCAGTGCATGATCAGTTACGTGAACAGTATATGACCAGCCACGTGAGCAGTGCATGGTCAGACACGTGAACAGTGTATGATCAAACAAGTGATCAGTGCATGATATCCACGTGATCTGTGCAGGATGAGTCCCGTGAACAGTGCATGATCAGTCACGTGATCAGTGCATGATCAGCCACATGATCAGTGCATGATCAGTGACGTGATCAGGGCATGATCAGTCATGTAATCTGTGCATGACCAGGCACGTGATCAGTGTATGACCAGCCATGTGATCAGTGTATGATAGCCACGTGATCAGTGCATGATAAGTCACGTGATCAGTGCATGATCAGTCAACTGATCAGTGCATGATCAGCCACATGATCAGTGCATGATCAATTACGTCATCAGTGCATGATCAGTCACGTGACCAGTACATGGTAGCTGCGTGATCAGTGTATGACCAGCCAAGTGATCAGTGCATGATAGCCACGTGATCAGTGCATGATCAGTCACGTGATCAGTGCATGATCAGTCACGTGATCAGTGCATGATCAGCCACGTGATCAGTGCCTGATCAGTCACATGATCAGTGCATGATCAATTACGTGAGCAGTGTATGATCAGCCACGTGATCAGTGCATGATCAGTCACGTGATCAGTGCATGATCAGTCACGTGATCAGTGCATGATCAACCACGTGATCAGTGCCTGATCAGCCACATGATCAGTGCATGATCAATTACGTGAGCAGTGTATGATCAGCCACGTGATCAGTGCATGGTCAGAGAAGTGATCAGTGAATGATAGCCACGTGATCAGTGCATGATAGTCACGTGATCAGTGCATGACCAAGCACGTGATACGTGTGTGATCAGCCACGTGATCCGTGCATGATATCCACGTGATCAGTGAATGATAGCCACGTGATCAGTGCATGATCAGAAACGTGATACGTGTGTGATCAGCCACATGATCAGTGCATGATCAGTCATGTGACCAGTACATGGTTGCTACGTGAACATTGCATGATCAGCCACGTAAGGAGAGCATGATAGCCACGTGATCAGTGCATGATCAGTCACGTGATCAGTACATGATCAGTCTCGGGAACAGTGCATGATCATTTACATGATCTGTGCGTGATCAGTCGCGTGACCAGTATATGGTAGCTACGTGATCATTCCATGACGAGCCACGTGAGCAGTGCATGATAGAAACGTGATGTGTGCATGATGAGTTACGTGAGCAGAGTATGATCAGCCACGTTATCAGTGCATGATCTGTCACATGATTAGTGTATGATCATCCACGTGATCAGTGCATGGGCAGTCATGTGATCAGTGCATGATATAGACGTGATCAGTGCATGATCAGTCTCGTGATCAGTGCATGATAGCCACGTGATCAGTGCATGATCAGTCACCTGATGGGTGTATGATCATTCACGTGAACTGTACATGGTCGCTACATGATCATTGCCTGATGAGCCACGTGAGTAGTGCACGATAACCACGTGATCACTGCATGATCAGTCACGTGATCAGTGCATGATCAGTCATGTGACCAGTACATGGTAGCTGCGTGATCATCGAATGATCAGCCACGTGAGCAGTGCGTGATAGCCACGTGATCAGTGCATGATCAGTCACGTGATCTGTGCATGATCAGTCACGTGATCTGTGCATGATCAGTCACGTGTTCAGTGCATGATCAGCCACGTGATCAGTGCATGATCAATTACGTGATCAGTGCATGATCAGTCACGTGACCAGTACATGGTAGCTACATGATCATTGCATGATCAGCCACGTGATCAGTGCATGATCAGTCACGTGATCAGTGTATGATCAGCCACTTGATCAGTGCATGATCAATTACGTGATCAGTGCATGATAGTCACGTGACCAGTACATGGTAGCTACGTGATCATTGCATGATCAGCCATGTGAACCGTGCATGATAGCAACGAGATCAGTGCATGATCACTCACGTGATCAGTGCATGATCACTCACGTGACCAGTACATTGTAGCTACGTGATCATTGCATGATCAGCCACGTGAGCAGTGCATGATAGCCGCGTGATCACTGCATGACCTGTCACATGGTCAGTGTATGTTTATCCACGTGATCAGTGCATGGGCAGTCACGTGATAAGTGCATGATCATCCACGTGATCAGTGCATGTGGAGTCATGTAGTCAATGCATGATAGTGCCGTGATCACTGCACGATCAGTCCCGTGATGAGTGTATGATCAGTCACGTGATCAGTACATGATCAGTCACGTGAACAGTGCATTATCATTTACGTGATCTGTGCATGATCAGTCACGTGACCAGTATATGGTAGCTTCTTGATCATTCCATGACGAACCACGTGAGCAGTGCCTGATAGCCACGTGATGTGTGCATGATGAGTTACATGAGCAGAGTATGATCAGCCACGTGATCAGTGCATAAGTGCCACGTGATCAGTGCCTGATATATCATGTGACAGGTGTGTGATCAGCCACGTGAACCGTGCATGTTCAGCCACGTATTCAGTGCATGATAGCCACGTGATCAGTGCATGATCAGTTACGTGAGCAGTGTATGATCAGCCACGTGATCAGTGCATGGTCAGACACATGAACAGTGTATGATCAGCCACGTGATCAGTGCATGATATCCAAGTGATCAGCGCGTAATCAATCACGTAATCAGTGTATGATCAGCCAGGTGAACAGTGCATGCTCAGTCACGTGATCAGGGCCTGCTGAGCTGCGTGATTACTGTCTGCTCATCTGCTTGACAATTGCCAGCTGAGCTGCACGATTCCTGCCTGTCATCTGCTTGACAATTGCCAGCTGTGCTGTGTAATTCCTGCCTGCTCAGCTGCTTGATTATTGCCAGCTGAGCAGCATGATTCCTCACAGCTGAGTTCCATGATTATTGCCGGCTGACTGTATGATTCGTGCCTACTCAGCTCTTTGTTTATTGCCCCCAGAGGCACATGATCAGTGTATGATAGCAAACATGTTCAGCGCATGATCAGTCACATGATCAGCGCCATTAAGTCACGTGATCACTACATGATAGTCATGTGATCAGTCCATGCTCAGTCACGGTATCAGTGCATGATCAGCCACGTGATCAGTGCATGATCTGTCACATGATTAGTGTATGATCATCCACGTGATCAGTGCATGGGCAGTCATGTGATCATTGCATGATACAGACGTGATCAGTGCATGATCAGTCTCGTGATCAGTGCATGATAGCCACGTGATCAGTGCATGATCAGTCACCTGATGGGTGTATGATCATTCACGTGACCTGTACATGGTCGCTACATGATCATTGCATGATGAGCTACGTGAGTAGTGCACGATAGCCACATTATCACTGCATGATCAGTCACGTGATCACTGCATGATCAGTCATGTGACCAGTACATGGTAGCTGCGTGATCATCGCATGATCAGCCACGTGAGCAGTGCGTGATAGCCACGTGAGCAGTGTATGATCAGTCACGTGATCTGTGCATGATCAGTCACGTGATCTGTGCATGATCAGTCACGTGTTCAGTGCATGATCAGCCACGTGATCAGTGCATGATCAATTACGTGATCAGTGCATGGTCACTCACGGGACCAGTACATGGTAGCTACATGAACATTGCATGATCAGCCACGTGATCAGTGCATGATCAATTACGTGATCAGTGCAGGATCAGTTACGTGAGCAGTGTATGATCAGCCACGTGAACAGTGCATTCTCAGTCACCTGATCAGGGCCTGCTGAGCTGTGTGATTCCTGTCTGCTCATCTGCTTGACAATTGCCAGCTGAGCTGCATGATTCCTGCCTGTCATCTGCTTGACAATTGCCAGCTGTGCTGTGTAATTCCTGCCTGCTCAGCTGCTTGATTATTGCCAGCTGAGCAGCATGATTCCTCACAGCTGAGTTCCATGATTTTTGCCTGCTGACTGTTTGATTCGTGCCTACTCAGCTCTTTGTTTATTGCCTCCAGAGGCACATGATCAGTGTATGAAAGCAAACATGATCAGCGCATGATCAGTCACATGGTCAGCGCCATTAAGTCACGTGATCACTACATGATAGTCATGTGATCAGTCCATGCTCAGTCACGGTATCAGTGCATGATGAGCCACGTGATCAGTGCATGATAGCCACGTGATCATTGCATGATTGCCAAATGATCAGTGCATGATCAGCCAGGTGATCATTACGTGATAGCTACGTAATCAGTTCATGATTAGTCACCTAATCTGTGCATGACCAGGCAGGTGATCAGTGTATGACCAGCCACGTTAACAGTGCAATATAGCCACGTGATCAGTGCATGATCAGTCACCTGATGGGAGTATGATCGGTCAAGTGAACGGTACATGGTAGCTTCATGATCATTGCATGATCAGCCACGTGATCAGTGCATGATAGCCACTTGATCAGGGCATGATCAGCCACGTGACCAGTGCATGATCAGCCCCGTGAGTAGTGCATGATTGCCACGTCATCATTGCATGATCAGCCACGTGAGCAGTGCATGATAGCCACGTGTTGAGTGCATGATCAGACACAAGATCAGTGCATGATCAGTCACGTGATCAGTGCACGATCAGCCACGTGATCAGTGCATGACCAGGCACGTGATCAGTGTATGTCCAGCCAAGTGATCAGTGCATTATAGCCACGTCTTCAGTGCATGATCAGTCACATGATCAGTGCATGATCAGTCACGTGATAGGTGTGTGATCATCCACGTGAACAGTGCATGCTCAGTCACGTGATCAGGGCCTGCTGAGCTGCGTGATTACTGTCTGCTCATCTGCTTGACAATTTCCAGCTGAGCTGCACGATTCCTGCCTGTCATCTCCTTGACAATTGCCACCTGTGCTGCGTAATTCCTGCCTGCTCATCTACTTGATTATTGCCAGCTGAGCAGCATGATTTCTCAGAGGTGAGTTCCATGATTATAGCCTGCTGACTGATTGCTGCCTACTCAGCTCTATGTTCATTGCCTACAGAGGCACATGATCAGTGTGTGACACCAAACATGATCAGCACATGATCAGTCACATGATCAATGCATGATAAGCCAGGTGATCAGTGCATGATCAATTATGTGATCAGTGCATGATCAGTCATGTGACCAGTACATGGTAGCTGCGTGATCATTGCATGATCAGCCACGTGAGCAGTGCATGATAGCCACGTGATCAGTGCATGATCAGTCACGTGATCTGTGCATGATCAGTCTCGTGATCAGTGCATGATCAGTTACCTGATCAGTGCATGATCAGTCACGTTACCAGTGCATGGTAGCTACGTGATCATTGCATGATCAGGCACGTGATCAGTGCATGTTAGCCACGTGATCAGTGCATGATAGCCACGTGATCAGTGCATGATCAGTCACGTGATACGTGTGTGATCAGCCACGTGATCAGTGCATGTTATCCACGTGATAAGTGCAGGATAGCCACGTGATCACTTCATGATTATTTACGTGATCTGTACATGATCAGTCACGTGATACGTGTGTGATCACCCACCGGATGAGTGCGTGATGAGCCATGTGATCAATGCCGGATCAATTACGTGATCAGTGCATGATCAGTCACATGACCAGTACATGGTTGCTACGTGATCATTGCGTGATCAGCCACGTGATCAGTGCATGATCAATTACGTCATCAGTGCATGATCAGCCACATGATCAGTGCATGATCAATTACGTCATCAGTGCATGATCAGTCACGTGACCAGTTCATGGTAGCTGCGTGATCATTGCATGTTCAGCCAAGTTAGCAGTGCATGATAGCCACATGAACAGTGCATGATCAGTCACGTGATCAGTGCATGATTATTTACGTGTTCAGTGCCTGATCAGCCACGTGATCAGTGCATGATCAATTACGTGATCAGTGCATGATCAGTCAGGTGACCAGTACATTGTAGCTACGTGATCATTGCATGATCAGCCACGTGATCAGTGCATGATAGCCACGTGATCAGTGAATGATAGCCACGTGATTAGTGCATGATAGCCACGTGATCAGTGCATGATCAGTCACGTGACCAGTACATGGTTGCTACGTGATCATAGCATGATCAGCCACGTGAGTAGTGCATGATAGCCACATGATCAGTACATGATCAGTCAACTGAACAGTGCATGATCATTTACGTGATCTGAGCATGATCAGTCACGTGACCAGTACATGGTTGCTACGTGATCATTGCATGGTCAGCCACGTGATCAGTGCATGATATCCACGTGATCAGTGAATGATAGCCACGTGATTAGTGCATGATAGCCACGTGATCAGTGCATGATCAGTCACGTGATACGTGTGTGATCAGCCACGTGATCAGTGCATGATGAGTCAGGTGATCAGTGCAGGATTAATTACGTGATCAGTGCATGATCAGTCACGTGACCAGTTCATGGTTGCTACGTGTTCATTGCATGATCAGCCACGTGAGCAGTGCATGATAGCCACGTGATCAGTGCATGATCAGTCACGTGATCAGTACATGATCAGTCAACTGAACAGTGCATGATCATTTACGTGATCTGAGCATGATCAGTCACGTGACCAGTATATGGTAGCTACGTGAACATTGCATGACCAGCCAGGTGAGAAGTGCATGATAGCCACGTGATGTGTGCATGATCAGTTACGTGAGCAGAGTATGATCAGCCACGTGATCAGTGCATGAGTGCCACGTGATCAGTGCATGATCAGTCACGTGACAGGTGTGCGGTAAGCCACGTGAACAGTGCATGTTCAGCCACGTGATCAGTGCATGATATCCACGTGATCAGTGCATGATCAGTCACGTGATCAGTACATGATCAGTCAACTGAACAGTGCATGATCATTTACGTGATCTCAGCATGATCAGTCACATGACCAGTATATGGTAGCTATGTGAACATTGCATGACCAGCCATGTGAGAAGTGCATGATAGCCACCTGATGTGTTCATGATCAATTTCGTGAGCAGAATATGATCAGCCACGTGATAAGTGCATGAGTGCCACGTGATCAGTGCATGATCAGTCACGTGACATGTGTATGATAAGCCACATGAACAGTGCATGTTCAGCCACGTGATCAGTGCATAATATCCACGTGATCAGTGCATGATCAGTTAAGTGAACAGTGTATGATCAGACACGTGAGCAGTGCATGGTCAGACACGTGAACAGTGTATGATCAAACACGTGATCAGTGCATGATCAGTCTCGTGAACAGTGCATGATAAGTCACCTGATCAGTGTATGATCAATTACGTGATCAGTGCATGATCACTCACGTGACCAGTACATGGTAGCTACGTGATCATTGCATGATCAGCCACGTGAGCAGTGCCTGATAGCCGCGTGATCACTGCATGATCTGTGACATGATCAGTGTATGTTTATCCACGTGATCAGTGCATGGGCAGTCAGGTGATCAGTGCATGATACAGACGTGATCAGTGCAAGATCAGTCTGGTGATCAGTGTATGATCAACCACGTGATCAGTGCACGATAGGCAGGTAATGAGTGCACGATAGCCAGATGATCAGGGCATTATCAGTCACGTGATCAGTGTATGATCAGCCAAATGATAAGTGCATGATCAATTACGTGATCAGTGCATGATCAGCCACGTGATCAGTGCATGGTCAGACACGTAAACAGTGTATGATCAGCCACGTGATCAGTGCATGATATCTAAGTGATCAGTGCATGATCAATCACGTGATCAGTGTATGATCAATTACCTGATCAGTGCATGATCAGTCACGTGACCAGTGCATGGTAGCTACGTGATCATTGCATGATCAGCCACGTGATCAGTGCATGATAGCCACGTGATCAGTGCATGATAGCCACGTGATCAGTGCATGATCAGTCACGTGATACGTGTGTGATCAGCCACGTGATCAGTGCATGTTATCCACGTGATAAGTGCAGGATAGCCACGTGATCACTTCATGATTATTTACGTGATCTGTACAGGATCAGTCACGTGATACGTGTGTGATCACCCACCGGATGAGTGCGTGATGAGCCATGTGATCAATGCCGGATCAATTACGTGATCAGGGCATGATCAGTCACATGACCAGTACATGGTTGCTACGTGATCATTGCGTGATCAGCCACGTGATCAGTGCATGATCAATTACGTCATCAGTGCATGATCAGCCACATGATCAGTGCATGATCAATTACGTCATCAGTGCATGATCAGTCACATGACCAGTTCATGGTAGCTGCGTGATCATTGCATGTTCAGCCAAGTTAGCAGTGCATGATAGCCACATGATCAGTGCATGATCAGTCACGTGATCAGTGCATGATTATTTACGTGTTTCAGTGCCTGATCAGCCACGTGATCAGTGCATGATCAATTACGTGATCAGTGCATGATCAGTCAGGTGACCAGTACATTGTAGCTACGTGATCATTGCATGATCAGCCACGTGATCAGTGCATGATAGCCACGTGATCAGTGAATGATAGCCACGTGATTAGTGCATGATAGCCACGTGATCAGTGCATGATCAGTCACGTGACCAGTACATGGTTGCTACGTGATCATAGCATGATCAGCCACGTGAGTAGTGCATGATAGCCACATGATCAGTACATGATCAGTCAACTGAACAGTGCATGATCATTTACGTGATCTGAGCATGATCAGTCACGTGACCAGTACATGGTTGCTACGTGATCATTGCATGGTCAGCCACGTGATCAGTGCATGATATCCACGTGATCAGTGAATGATAGCCACGTGATTAGTGCATGATAGCCACGTGATCAGTGCATGATCAGTCACGTGATACGTGTGTGATCAGCCACGTGATCAGTGCATGATGAGTCAGGTGATCAGTGCAGGATTAATTACGTGATCAGTGCATGATCAGTCACGTGACCAGTACATGGTTGCTACGTGTTCATTACATGATCAGCCACGTGAGCAGTGCATGATAGCCACGTGATCAGTGCATGATCAGTCACGTGATCAGTACATGATCAGTCAACTGAACAGTGCATGATCATTTACGTGATCTGAGCATGATCAGTCACGTGACCAGTATATGGTAGCTACGTGAACATTGCATGACCAGCCAGGTGAGAAGTGCATGATAGCCACGTGATGTGTGCATGATCAGTTACGTGAGCAGAGTATGATCAGCCACGTGATCAGTGCATGAGTGCCACGTGATCAGTGCATGATCAGTCACGTGACAGGTGTGCGGTAAGCCACGTGAACAGTGCATGATCAGTCACGTGATCAGTGCATGATTATTTACGTGTTCAGTGCCTGATCAGCCACGTGATCAGTGCATGATCAATTACGTGATCAGTGCATGATCAGTCAGGTGACAAGTACATTGTACCTACGTGATCATTGCATGATCAGCCACGTGATCAGTGCATGATAGCCACGTGATCAGTGAATGATAGCCACGTGATTAGTGCATGATAGCCACATGATCAGTGCATGATCAGTCACGTGACCAGTACATGGTTGCTACGTGATCATAGCATGATCAGCCACGTGAGTAGTGCATGATAGCCACATGATCAGTACATGATCAGTCAACTGAACAGTGCATGATCATTTACGTGATCTGAGCATGATCAGTCACGTGACCAGTACATGGTTGCTACGTGATCATTGCATGGTCAGCCACGTGATCAGTGCATGATATCCACGTGATCAGTGAATGATAGCCACGTGATTAGTGCATGATAGCCACGTGATCAGTGCATGATCAGTCACGTGATACGTGTGTGATCAGCCACGTGATCAGTGCATGATGAGTCAGGTGATCAGTGCAGGATTAATTACGTGATCAGTGCATGATCAGTCACGTGACCAGTACATGGTTGCTACGTGTTCATTGCATGATCAGCCACGTGAGCAGTGCATGATAGCCACGTGATCAGTGCATGATCAGTCACGTGATCAGTACATGATCAGTCAACTGAACAGTGCATGATCATTTACGTGATCTGAGCATGATCAGTCACGTGACCAGTATATGGTAGCTACGTGAACATTGCATGACCAGCCAGGTGAGAAGTGCATGATAGCCACGTGATGTGTGCATGATCAGTTACGTGAGCAGAGTATGATCAGCCACGTGATCAGTGCATGAGTGCCACGTGATCAGTGCATGATCAGTCACGTGACAGGTGTGCGGTAAGCCACGTGAACAGTGCATGTTCAGCCACGTGATCAGTGCATGATATCCACGTGATCAGTGCATGATCAGTCACGTGATCAGTACATGATCAGTCAACTGAACAGTGCATGATCATTTACGTGATCTCAGCATGATCAGTCACATGACCAGTATATGGTAGCTATGTGAACATTGCATGACCAGCCATGTGAGAAGTGCATGATAGCCACCTGATGTGTTCATGATCAATTTCGTGAGCAGAATATGATCAGCCACGTGATAAGTGCATGAGTGCCACGTGATCAGTGCATGATCAGTCACGTGACATGTGTATGATAAGCCACATGAACAGTGCATGTTCAGCCACGTGATCAGTGCATAATATCCACGTGATCAGTGCATGATCAGTTAAGTGAACAGTGTATGATCAGACACGTGAGCAGTGCATGGTCAGACACGTGAACAGTGTATGATCAAACACGTGATCAGTGCATGATCAGTCTCGTGAACAGTGCATGATAAGTCACCTGATCAGTGTATGATCAATTACGTGATCAGTGCATGATCACTCACGTGACCAGTACATGGTAGCTACGTGATCATTGCATGATCAGCCACGTGAGCAGTGCCTGATAGCCGCGTGATCACTGCATGATCTGTGACATGATCAGTGTATGTTTATCCACGTGATCAGTGCATGGGCAGTCAGGTGATCAGTGCATGATACAGACGTGATCAGTGCAAGATCAGTCTGGTGATCAGTGTATGATCAACCACGTGATCAGTGCACGATAGGCAGGTAATGAGTGCACGATAGCCAGATGATCAGGGCATTATCAGTCACGTGATCAGTGTATGATCAGCCAAATGATAAGTGCATGATCAATTACGTGATCAGTGCATGATCAGCCACGTGATCAGTGCATGGTCAGACACGTAAACAGTGTATGATCAGCCACGTGATCAGTGCATGATATCTAAGTGATCAGTGCATGATCAATCACGTGATCAGTGTATGATCAATTACCTGATCAGTGCATGATCAGTCACGTGACCAGTGCATGGTAGCTACGTGATCATTGCATGATCAGCCACGTGATCAGTGCATGATAGCCACGTGATCAGTGCATGATAGCCACGTGATCAGTGCATGATCAGTCACGTGATACGTGTGTGATCAGCCACGTGATCAGTGCATGTTATCCACGTGATAAGTGCAGGATAGCCACGTGATCACTTCATGATTATTTACGTGATCTGTACAGGATCAGTCACGTGATACGTGTGTGATCACCCACCGGATGAGTGCGTGATGAGCCATGTGATCAATGCCGGATCAATTACGTGATCAGGGCATGATCAGTCACATGACCAGTACATGGTTGCTACGTGATCATTGCGTGATCAGCCACGTGATCAGTGCATGATCAATTACGTCATCAGTGCATGATCAGCCACATGATCAGTGCATGATCAATTACGTCATCAGTGCATGATCAGTCACATGACCAGTTCATGGTAGCTGCGTGATCATTGCATGTTCAGCCAAGTTAGCCGTGCATGATAGCCACATGATCAGTGCATGATCAGTCACGTGATCAGTGCATGATTATTTACGTGTTCAGTGCCTGATCAGCCACGTGATCAGTGCATGATCAATTACGTGATCAGTGCATGATCAGTCAGGTGACCAGTACATTGTAGCTACGTGATCATTGCATGATCAGCCACGTGATCAGTGCATGATAGCCACGTGATCAGTGAATGATAGCCACGTGATTAGTGCATGATAGCCACGTGATCAGTGCATGATCAGTCACGTGACCAGTACATGGTTGCTACGTGATCATAGCATGATCAGCCACGTGAGTAGTGCATGATAGCCACATGATCAGTACATGATCAGTCAACTGAACAGTGCATGATCATTTACGTGATCTGAGCATGATCAGTCACGTGACCAGTACATGGTTGCTACGTGATCATTGCATGGTCAGCCACGTGATCAGTGCATGATATCCACGTGATCAGTGAATGATAGCCACGTGATTAGTGCATGATAGCCACGTGATCAGTGCATGATCAGTCACGTGATACGTGTGTGATCAGCCACGTGATCAGTGCATGATGAGTCAGGTGATCAGTGCAGGATTAATTACGTGATCAGTGCATGATCAGTCACGTGACCAGTACATGGTTGCTACGTGTTCATTACATGATCAGCCACGTGAGCAGTGCATGATAGCCACGTGATCAGTGCATGATCAGTCACGTGATCAGTACATGATCAGTCAACTGAACAGTGCATGATCATTTACGTGATCTGAGCATGATCAGTCACGTGACCAGTATATGGTAGCTACGTGAACATTGCATGACCAGCCAGGTGAGAAGTGCATGATAGCCACGTGATGTGTGCATGATCAGTTACGTGAGCAGAGTATGATCAGCCACGTGATCAGTGCATGAGTGCCACGTGATCAGTGCATGATCAGTCACGTGACAGGTGTGCGGTAAGCCACGTGAACAGTGCATGTTCAGCCACGTGATCAGTGCATGATATCCACGTGATCAGTGCATGATCAGTCACGTGATCAGTACATGATCAGTCAACTGAACAGTGCATGATCATTTACGTGATCTCAGCATGATCAGTCACGTGACCAGTATATGGTAGCTATGTGAACATTGCATGACCAGCCATGTGAGAAGTGCATGATAGCCACCTGATGTGTTCATGATCAATTTCGTGAGCAGAATATGATCAGCCACGTGATAAGTGCATGAGTGCCACGTGATCAGTGCATGATCAGTCACGTGACATGTGTATGATAAGCCACATGAACAGTGCATGTTCAGCCACGTGATCAGTGCATGATATCAACGTGATCAGTGCATGATCAGTTAAGTGAACAGTGTATGATCAGACACGTGAGCAGTGCATGGTCAGACACGTGAACAGTGCATGATAAGTCACCTGATCAGTGTATGATCAATTACGTGATCAGTGCATGATCACTCACGTGACCAGTACATGGTAGCTACGTGATCATTGCATGATCAGCCACGTGAGCAGTGCCTGATAGCCGCGTGATCACTGCATGATCTGTGACATGATCAGTGTATGTTTATCCACGTGATCAGTGCATGGGCAGTCAGGTGATCAGTGCATGATACAGACGTGATCAGTGCAAGATCAGTCTGGTGATCAGTGTATGATCAACCACGTGATCAGTGCACGATAGGCAGGTAATGAGTGCACGATAGCCAGATGATCAGGGCATTATCAGTCACGTGATCAGTGTATGATCAGCCAAATGATAAGTGCATGATCAATTACGTGATCAGTGCATGATCAGCCACGTGATCAGTGCATGGTCAGACACGTAAACAGTGTATGATCAGCCACGTGATCAGTGCATGATATCTAAGTGATCAGTGCATGATCAATCACGTGATCAGTGTATGATCAATTACCTGATCAGTGCATGATCAGTCACGTGACCAGTGCATGGTAGCTACGTGATCATTGCATGATCAGCCACGTGATCAGTGCATGATAGCCACGTGATCAGTGCATGATAGCCACGTGATCAGTGCATGATCAGTCACGTGATACGTGTGTGATCAGCCACATGATCAGTGCATGATATCCACGTGATCAGTGCAGGATAGCCACGTGATCACTTCATGATTATTCACGTGATCTGTACATGATCAGTCACGTGATACGTGTGTGATCAGCCACCGGATCAGTGCGTGATGAGCCATGTGATCAGTGCAGGATCAATTATGTGATCAGTGCATGATCAGTCACGTGATCAGTGCATGATCAGTCACGTGATCAGTGTTTGATCAGCCACGTGATCAGTGCATGATCAGCCAAATGATAAGTGCATGATCAATTACGTGATCAGTGCATGATCAGCCACGTGATCGGTGCATGATCAGTCACGTGATCAGTACATGATCAGTCACGTGAACAGTGCATGATCATTTACATGATCTGTGCATGATCAGTCACGTGACCAGTATATGGTAGCTATGTGAACATTGCATGACCAGCCATGTGAGAAGTGCATGATAGCCACCTGATGTGTTCATGATCAATTTCGTGAGCAGAATATGATCAGCCACGTGATCAGTGCATGAGTGCCACGTGATCAGTGCATGATCAGTCACCTGACAGGTGTGTGATAAGCCACATGAACAGTGCATGTTCAGCCACGTGATCAGTGCATGATATCCACGTGATCAGTGCATGATCAGTTAAGTGAACAGTGTATGATCAGACACGTGAGCAGTGCATGGTCAGACACGTGAACATTGTATGATCAAACACGTGATCAGTGCATGATATCCACGTGATCAGTGCATGATCAGTCTCGTGAACAGTGCATGATAAGTCACCTGATCAGTGTATGATCAATTACGTGATCAGTGCATGATCACTCACGTGACCAGTACATGGTAGCTACGTGATCATTGCATGATCAGCCACGTGAGCAGTGCCTGATAGCCGCGTGATCACTGCATGATCTGTGACATGATCAGTGTATGTTTATCCACGTGATCAGTGCATGGGCAGTCAGGTGATCAGTGCATGATACAGACGTGATCAGTGCAAGATCAGTCTGGTGATCAGTGTATGATCAACCACGTGATCAGTGCACGATAGGCAGGTAATGAGTGCACGATAGCCAGATGATCAGGGCATTATCAGTCACGTGATCAGTGTATGATCAGCCAAATGATAAGTGCATGATTGCCAACTCATCAGTGCATGATCAGTCACGTGATCAGTGCATGGTCAGTCACGTGATCAGTGCATGATCAGTCACGTGATCAGTGCATGATAGCCACGTGATCAGTGCATGATCAGTCACG
Organism: Bos taurus; assembly: GCF_002263795.3. Lineage (NCBI taxonomy): Eukaryota > Metazoa > Chordata > Mammalia > Artiodactyla > Bovidae > Bos > Bos taurus. The sequence goes on from NW_020190582.1 coordinate 33,131, forward strand.
TGATCAGTGCATGATCAGCCACGTGATCAGTGCATGGTCAGACACGTAAACAGTGTATGATTAGCCACGTGATCAGTGCATGATATCCAAGTGATCAGTGCATGATCAATCACGTGATCAGTGTATGATCAATTACCTGATCAGTGCATGATCAGTCACGTGAACAGTGCATGGCAGCTACGTGATCATTGCATGATCAGCCAAGTTAGCAGTGCATGATAGCCACGTGATCAGTGCATGATCAATCACGTGATCAGTGCATGATTATTCACGTGTTCAGTGCATCATCAGCCACGTGATCAGTGCATGATCAATTACGTGATCAGTGCATGATCAGTCACTTGACCAGTACATTGTAGCTACGTGATCATTGCATGATCAGCCACGTGATCAGTGCATGATAGCCACGTGATCAGTGCATGATCAGTCATGTGATATGTGTGTGATCGGCCACGTGATCAGTGCATGATATCCACGTGATCAGTGAATGATAGCCACGTGATTAGTGCATGATAGCCACGTGATCAGTGCATGATCAGTCACGTGATACGTGTGTGATCAGCGACGTGATCAGTGCATGATAGACACTTGATCAGGGCATGATCAGCCACGTGACCAGTGCATGATCAGCCACGTGAGTAGTGCATGATAGCCACGTCATCACTGCATGATCAGCCACGTGAGCAGTGCATGATAGCCACGTGTTGAGTGCATGATCAGATACAAGATCAGTGCATGATCAGTCACGTGATCAGTGCATGATCAGCCACGTGATCAGTGCATGACCAGGCACGTGATCAGTGTATGTCCAGCCAAGTGATCAGTGCATTATAGCCACGTCATCAGTGCATGATCAGTCACATGATCAGTGCATGATCAGTCACGTGATAGGTGTGTGATCATCCACGTGAACAGTGCATGCTCAGTCACGTGATCAGGGCCTGCTGAGCTGCGTGATTACTGTCTGCTCATCTGCTTGACAATTTCCAGCTGAGCTGCACGATTCCTGCCTGTCATCTCCTTGACAATTGCCACCTGTGCTGCGTAATTCCTGCCTGCTCATCTACTTGATTATTGCCAGCTGAGCAGCATGATTTCTCAGAGGTGAGTTCCATGATTATAGCCTGCTGACTGATTCCTGCCTACTCAGCTCTATGTTCATTGCCTCCAGAGGCACATGATCAGTGTGTGACACCAAACATGATCAGCACATGATCAGTCACATGATCAATGCATGATAAGCCAGGTGAACAGTGCATGATCAATTATGTGATCAGTGCATGATCAGTCATGTGACCAGTACATGGTAGCTGCGTGATCATTGCATGATCAGCCACGTGAGCAGTGCATGATAGCCACGTGATCAGTGCATGATCAGTCACGTGATCTGTGCATGATCAGTCACGTGATCAGTGCATGATCAGTTACCTGATCAGTGCATGATCAGTCACGTGACCAGTGCATGGTAGCTACGTGATCATTGCATGATCAGCCACGTGATCAGTGCATGATAGCCACGTGATCAGTGCATGATAGCCACGTGATCAGTGCATGATCAGTCACGTGATACGTGTGTGATTAGCCAGGTGTTCAGTGCATGTAATCCACGTGATAAGTGCAGGATAGCCACGTGATCACTTCATGATTATTTACGTGATCTGTACATGATCAGTCACGTGATACGTGTGTGATCACCCACCGGATGAGTGCGTGATGAGCCATGTGATCACTGCCGGATCAATTACGTGATCAGTGCATGATCAGTCACATGACCAGTACATGGTTGCTACGTAATTATTGCGTGATCAGCCACGTGATCAGTGCATGATCAATTACGTCATCAGTGCATGATCAGCCACATGATCAGTGCATGATCAAATACGTCATCAGTGCATGATCAGTCACGTGACCAGTACATGGTAGCTGCGTGATCATTGCATGATCAGCCAAGTTAGCAGTGCATGATAGCCACATGATCAGTGCATGATCAGTCACGTGATCAGTGCATGATTATTCACGTGTTTCAGTGCATGATCAGCCACGTGATCAGTGCATGATCAATTACGTGATCAGTGCATGATCCAGTCAGGTGACCAGTACATTGTAGCTACGTGATCATTGCATGATCAGCCCACGTGATCAGTGCATGATAGCCACGTGATCAGTGAATGATAGCCACGTGATCAGTGCATGATCAGTCACGTGACCAGTACATGTTTGCTACGTGATCATTGCATGATCAGCCACGTGAAGTAGTGCATGATAGCCACATGATCAGTACATGATCAGTCAACTGAACAGTGCATGATCATTTACCTGATCTGAGCATGATCAGGCACGTGACCAGTACATGGTTGCTACGTGATCATTGCATGATCGGCCACGTGATCAGTGCATGATATCCACGTGATCAGTGAATGATAGCCACGTGATTAGTGCATGATAGCCACGTGATCAGTGCATGATCAGTCACGTGATACGTGTGGTGATCAGCCACGTGATCAGTGCATGATGAGTCAGGTGATCAGTGCAGGATTAATTACGTGATCAGTGCATGATCAGTCACGTGACCAGTACATGGTTGCTACGTGTTCATTGCATGATCAGCCACGTGAGCAGTGCATGATAGCCACGTGATCAGTGCATGATTCAGTCACGTGATCAGTACATGATCAGTCAACTGAACAGTGCATGATCATTTACGTGATCTGAGCATGATCAGTCACGTGACCAGTATATGGTAAGCTACGTGAACATTGCATGACCAGCCAGGTGAGAAGTGCATGATAGCCACGTGATGTGTGCATGATCAGATTACGTGAGCAGAGTATGATCAGCCACGTGATCAGTGCCATGAGTGCCACGTGATCAGTGCATGATCATTCACGTGACAGGTGTGCGGTAAGCCACGTGAACAGTGCATGTTCAGCCACGTGATCAGTGCATGATATCCACGTGATCAGTGCATGATCAGTCACGTGATCAGTACATGATCAGTCAACTGAAACAGTGCAATGATCATTTACGTGATCTCAGCATGATCAGTCACGTGACCAGTATATGGTAGCTATGTGAACATTGCCATGACCAGCCAGGTGAGAAGTGCATGAATAGCCACCTGATGTGTTCATGATCAGTTTCGTGAGCAGAATATGATCAGCCACGTGATCAGTGCATGAGTGCCACGTGATCAGTGCATGATCAGTCACGTGACAGGATGTGTGATAAGCCACATGAACAGTGCATGTTCAGCCACGTGATCAGTGCATGATATCCACGTGATCAGTGCATGATCAGTTACCGTGAACAGTGTATGATCAGACACGTGAGCAGTGCATGGTCAGACACGTGAACAGTGTATGATTCAAACACGTGATCAGTGCATGATATCCACGTGATCCAGTGCATGATCAGTCTCTCAGGTGGAACAGCCTGCATTGATAAGTCACCTGGATCAATGTATTGATCCAGATTAACGTGATCAAGTGCCATGTATCAGTCACGTGAACCAGTGCATGGCTAGCTACGTGGATTATTGCAATGATGCAGCCACGGTGATCAGGTGCATGATAGCCACCGTGATCAGTCGCAATGATAGCCCACGTGATCAGTGCCTATGATCCAGTCACGTGATAACGTGTGTGATCAGCCACGTGATCAGATGCATTGTTATCCACGTGATAAGTGAGGATAGCCACGTGATTCACTTCATGATTTTTTTCGTGATTCTGTACATGATCAGTTTCACGTGATACGTGTGTGATCACCCACCGGATGAGTTGCGTGATGAGCCCATGTGATCAATGCCGGATCAATTACGTGATCAGTGCATGATCAGTCACATGACCAGTACATGGTTGCTACGTGATCATTGCGTGATCAGCCACGTGAATCAGTGCATGATCAATTACGTCATCAGTGCATGATAAGCCACATGATCAGTGCATGATCAAATACGTCATCAGTGCATGATCAGTCACGTGACCAGTTCATGGTAGCTGCGTGATCATTGCATGATCAGCCAAGTTAGTCAGTGCCATGATAGGCACATGATCAGTGCATGATCAGTCACGTGTCATCAGTGCATGATTATTCCAACGTGTACGTTCATTGCATGATCAGCCACGTGATCAGTGCATGATACAATTACGTGTGATCAGTGCATGATCAGTCACGTGACCAGTACATTGTGCTACGTGATCATTGCATGATCAGCCACGTGATCAGTGTGATAGCCACGTGATCAG
>NW_020190583.1:0-17891 GCF_002263795.3 Bos taurus
ATCTGCATAACAATTGCCAGCTGAGCTAAGTGATTGCTGTTGGCTCATCTGCTTGACAATTGCCAGCTGAGCTGCGTGATTCCTGCCTGGTCACCTGCTTGATTATTGCCAGTTGAGCAGCATGATTCGTCACTGCTGAGCTCCATGCTTATTGCCTGCTGATTGCGTGGTTCGTGTCTGCTCAGCTCTATGAGTATTGCCTCCTGAGGTCCCTGTTCGGGCGCCACCTGCCGGGGACCAGCCCCAGCTGATCCAGGGTATTCGAAGGAGAGATGGCCTAGGCGACTATTTATATGCTAATCAGAGATGTCAAGAATAATAGTATGAGGAGAGCTCAGTAGGAAAATTCGGTGGAGAAAAGAGACTGAGTAGCTTGGTTTACGCTGGAGACCAATCAAACTTCAAGACAAGAAGTTTGCACCACTTACGTAGGCTGCAGGCGCCCTCTCGAATAGCGGAAGGTGCCTCACCCTAGACACCTTCTCGAGTGGGGCTTAGCAGCCCAGGCATAATTAGTAAGTGTGGTGAGTTCCAAGCTCCAGATGGAGACTCAGCTGGAAGTTCAAGGGAAGAATGACAAGGAACTTTATGAATTGGAGCTGTAAGTTAACTCTTTGACAGAGAGAGCGAGATGGTGGTGGAGGACAGCCCCCAGTGAAATCAGAGGTGAGAGCACAAAGCAAGAAAGTAGGCAGACTCTGATTTTTTTGGGGGGAGATGCTCCAGAATATCCGGTGGACTCCTGAGGCTTGATCCCGCATTTGCGTATGCCGAGCCTCCTTCCTCATGACCTTTGTCCAGAGTGCAATGCCTCACCGGCTCCCGGCACATGAGCAGTGCATGCTCAGTCACGATATCAGTGTGTGATCAGCCACGTGATCACTGACGGCACAGTCACGTGATCAGCGCCTCTCAGTCACGTGATCACCGCATAATAAACACGTGATCAATGAACGACCATTCACGTGATAACTGCATGGGCAGTCAGGTGGTCAGTTCCTGATCAGCCACGTGATCAGTGCGTGCACAGTCCCATGATCAGCGCCTGTCAGTCACTAATCACTGCCTGATAAACACGTGATCAGCGCCCGATAAGCCACGTCATCACTGCATGCCCAGTCACGTGATCAGTGCATGATAGCCACGTGACCAGTGCCTGATCAGTCTCGAAATCAGTGCATGATCAGCCATGGGATCAGTGCATGATAGGCATGTGATCAGTGCATGATCAGCCACGTAATCAGTGCGTGATCAGCCACGTGATCACTGTATGATCAGCCACGTGATCAGTGCATGTGCAGTCACGTGATCAGTGTATGATCAGCCATGTGTTCAGTGCATGATAGACAAGTGATCCGTGCATGATATCTACGTGATCAGTGCATGATCAGTCACATGAGCAGTGCATGCTCAGCCACGTGATCAGTGCATTATAGCCACGTTATCACTGCCTTCAATTACGTGATCAGTGAATGTGCAGTCACCTGATTAGTGCATGGGCAGTCACGTGATCAGTGTATGATCAGCCACGTGTTCAGTGCATGATAGACACGTGATCAGTGCATGATAGCCACGTGATCAGTGCATTATAAGCAACGTGATTAGTGCATGATAAGCCTCGTGATTAGTGTATGATCAGCCACGTGATCCATGCATGATCAGCGACGTCATCAGTGTATGATCAGCCACGTGATCAGTGCAAGAACCGCAAAGTGATTAGTGCATGATCAGCCACGTGGTTAGTGTATGATCAACCACGTGATTAGTGCATGATCTGCCACATGATCAGTGCATGTGCAGCCACGTGATCAGTGCATGCACCGTCACGTGATCAGTGTATGATCAACTTCATGATCAGTGCATGATTAGTTACATGATCAATGTATGATTAGCCACGTGATCAGTGCATGATAGGCACGTGATCAGTGCATGATCAGTCACGTCATCATGGCATGCGAAGTCATGTGATCAGTGCATGACAGCTACGTAATCAGTGCATAATCAGTCACATGAACAATGCATGATCAGCCACGTGATCAGTGCATAATAGCCACGAAAACACTGCATGAACAGGCACGATATCAGTTCATGCGCAGTCAGGTGATCAGTGCATGATAGCCACGTGATCCGTGCATGATCTGTCACGTGATCAGTGCATGGGCAGTCACGTGATCAGTGTATGATCAGCTACGTGATCAGTGCATGATAGCCACCTGATCAGTGCATGGTAAGCAAAGTGATTAGTGCATGTTTAGCTACATGATCAGCGCATGATCAGCCACTTGATCAGTGCATGATCAGCCATGTGATCAGTGCATGTTCGGTCACGTGATCAGTGTATTATCAGCTTCGTGATCAGAGCATGATCAGCCACATGATCAGTGCATGATCAGGCACGTGAAGAATGCATGATCAGGCACATGATCATTGTATGATAGCCAGGTTATCAGTGCATGATCAGCTTCGTGATCAGTGCATGATCAGGCACGTGATCAGTGCATGATCAGTCACCGGATCAGTGCATGATCAGGCACGTGATCAGTGCATGATCAGTCACGTGATCAGTGTATGATCAGCCACGTGATCAGTGCATGACAACTACATGACTAGTGCATGATCAGTCACGTGATCAGTGCATGATCAGACACGGGATCAGTGCATGATAGCCATTTTATCAGTGCATGATAGCTACGTGATCAGTGTATGATAGTCAGGTTATCAGTGCATGATCAGCCTAGTGATCAGTGTATGAACTGCCACGTGATCAGTGCATGATCAGCTACGTGATCACTGTGTGATCAGCGACGGGATCAGTGCATGTGCAGTCACGTAATCAGTGTATGATCAGCCACGTGATCAGTGCATGATAGCCAAGTGATCAATGCATGATCAGCCAGGTAATCAGTGCATGATCAGCCACTTGATCTCTGTATGATCATCCACGTGATCAGTGCATGTGTAGTCATGTGATCAGTGAATGATCAGCCACGTGTTCAGTACATGATAGCCAAGTGATCAATGCATGATAGCTAAGTGATCAGTGCATGCTCAGTCACATGAGCAGTGCATGATCAGCCACGTGATCCGTGCATGACAGCCACGTTATCATTGCCTTCAATTATGTGATCAGTGCATGTGCAGTCACGTGATTCGTGCATGGGCACTCACGTGATCAGTGTATGATCAGCCACGTGTTCAGTGCATGAGAGACACGTGATCAGGGCATGATAGCCACGTGATCATTGCCTACAATTACGTGAACAGTGCATGTGCAGTCACGTGATCAGTGCATGATAGCCACGTGATCAGTGAATGATCAGTCACGTGATCAGGGCCTGATCAGTAAAGTGATCAGTGTATGATCATCCACATGATCAGTGCATTATAGCCACGTGATCAGTTCTTGATTAGTCACATGATCAGCACCATTCAGACACGAGATCACTGCATGCTAAGTCACGTGATCAGTTCATGATCAGCGACGTGATCAGTGTATGATCAGCCATGTGATCAGTGCATGATCCGCAACGTGATAAGTGCATGATCAGCCACGTGATGAGTGCATGATCCGCAAAGTAATTAGTGCATGATCAGCCATGTGTTCATTGTATGATCAGCCACGTGATCAGTGCATGATCAGCCGCGTGATCAGTGCATGCAAAGCCACGTGATCAGTGCATGTACCATCATGTGATCAGTGTATGATCAACTTCGTGATCAGTGCATGATTAGTTACATGATCAATGTATGATTAGCCACGTGATCAGTGCATGATAGGGACGTGATCAGTGCAAGATCAGTCACGTCATCATGGCATGCGAAGTCATGTGATCAGTGCATGACAGCTACGTAATCAGTGCATAATCAGTCACATGAACAATGCGTGATCAGCCACGTGATCAGTGCATGATAGCCACGAAAACATTGCATGAACAGGTACGTGATCAGTTCATGCACAGTCACGTGATCAGTGCATGATAGCCACGTGATCCGTTCATGATCTGTCACGTGATCAGTGCATGGGCAGTCACGTGATCAGTGTATGATCAGCCACGTGATCAGTGCATGATAGCCACCTGATCAGTGCATGGTAAGCAACGTGATTAGTGCATGATTAGCTAAATGATCAGCGCATGATCAGCCAATTGATCAGTGCATGATCAGCCTTGTGATCAGTGCAAGCTCAGTCACGTGGTCAGTGTATTATCAGCTTCGTGATCAGAGCATGATCAGCCACATGACCAGTGCATGATCAGGCACATGAAGAATGCATGATCAGGCACATGATCATTGTATCATAGCCAGGTTATCAGTGCATGATCAGCTTCGTGATCAGTGCATGGTCAGCCAAGTAATCAGTGCATGCACAGTCACCTGATCATTGTATGATCAGCTTCGTGGTCAGTGCATGATCAGCCACGTGATCAGTGCATGATCAGGCACGTGATCAGTGCATGATCAGGCATGTGATCAGTGCATGATCAGTCACGTGATCAGTGTATGATCAGCCACGTGATCAGTGCATGACAACTACATGACTAGTGCATGATCAGTCACGTGATCAGTGCATGATCAGACACGGGATCAGTGCATGATAGCCATTTTATCAGTGCATGATAGCTACGTGATCAGTGCATGATCAGCCACGTAATCAGTGCATGATCAGCCACTTGATCTCTGTATGATCAGCCACGTGATCAGTGCATGTGGAGTCATGTGATCAGTGTATGATCAGCCACGTGTTCAGTACATGATAGCCAGGTGATCAATGCATGATAGCTAAGTGATCAGTGCATGCTCAGGCACATGAACCGTGCATGATCAGCCACGTGATCAGTGCATGACAGCCACGTTATCATGGCCTTCAATTATGTGATCAGTGAATGTGCAGTCACGTGATTCGTGCATGGGCAGTCACCTGATCATTGTATGATCAGCTTCGTGGTCAGTGCATGATCAGCCACGTGATCAGTGCATGATGAGCCACGTGATCAGTGTATGATCAGCTTCGTGATCAGTGCATGATCAGCCACGTGATGAGTGCATGATCTGCAAAGTAATTAGTGCATGATCAGCCACGTGATCAGTGTATGATCAGCCACTTGATCAGTGCATGATCAGCCACGTGATCAGCGCATGCACAGTAACGTGATCAGTGTATGATCAGCTTCGTGATCAGTGCATGATCAGCCACGTGATGAGTGTATGATCCGCAAAGTAATTAGTGGATGATCAGCCACGTGATCAGTGTATGATCAGCCGCGTGATCAGTGCATGCACAGCCACGTGATCAGTGTACGATCAGACACGTAATCAGTGCATGATCAGCCACGTGTTCAGTGTTTGTTCAGCGACGTGATGAGTGCATGGTCCCCAACGTGAATACTCTATGATCAGCCACGTGATCAGTGTATGATCAGCCACATGATGAGTGCATGATACCCAACGTGATTAGTGCATGATCAGCCACGTGGTCAGTGTATGATCAGCCACGTGATCAGTGCATGATCAGCCACGTGATCACTGCATGATCAGGCAAGTGATCAGTGCATGATCAGTCATGTGATCAGTGTATGATCAGTCACGTGATCAGTGCATGATCAGCCACGTAATCAGTGTGTGATCAGCCACGTGATCAGTGCATGATCCACAACGTGATTAGTGCATGATCAGCCACGTGATCAGTGCATGACCAGCCACGTGATCAGTGCAAGCACAGTCACGTGATCAGTGTATGATCAGCTTCGTGATCAGTGCATGATCAGCCACGTGATCAGTGCATGATCAGGCACGTGAAGAGTGCATGACCAGCCACGTGATCAGTGCAAGCACAGTCACGTGATCAGTGTATGATCAGCTTCGTGATCAGTGCATGTTCAGCCAGGTGATCAGTGCATGATCTGCCACGTGGTCAGTGCATGATCAGGCACGTGAAAAGTGCATGACCAGCCACGTGATCAGTGCAAGCACAGTCACGTGATCACTGTATGATCAGTGACGTGATCAGTGCATGTGCAGTCAGGTTATCAGTGTATGATCAGCCACGTGATCAGTGCATGATAGCCAAGTGATCAATGCATGATAGGTACATGATCGGTGCATGCTCAGTTATATGATCAGTGCATGATCAGTTACAGGATAAGTGAATGGGCAGTCACGTGATAAGTTTATGATCAGCCACGTGATAAGTGCTTGATATGAACCTGATCAGTGCATGATAAGCAACGTGATTAGTGCATTATTAGCCACGTGATCAGTGTATGATCAGCCATGTGATGAGTGCATGATCCTCAACCTGATTAGTGCATGATCAGCCACGTGATCAATGTATGATCAGCCACGTGATTAGTGCATGTTCAGCCACGTAATCAGTGCATGCAGAGTCACGTGATCAGTGTACTTTCAGCTTCATGATCAGTGCATGATCAGCCACGTGATTAGTGAATGATCAGCCACGTGATCAGTGTGCGATCAGACACGTGATCAGTGCATGATCAACCACGTGTTCAGTGTATGTTCAGCGACGTGATTAGTGCATGATCAACGTGATTATGATGATGATGTGTAGATCAGCCACGTGATGAGTGCATGATCCCCAACGTGATTAGTGCATGATCAGCCACGTGATCAGTGTATGATCAGCCACGTATCAGTGCATGATCAGCCGCCGTGGTCAGTGCATGACAGTCACGTGATCAGTGTATGATCAGCGTATCAGTGCATGATCAGCCGCGTGGTCAGTGCATGCCAGTCACGTGATCAGTGTATGATCAGCTGTGATCAGTGCATGATCAGCACGTGATCAGTGCATGCCAGGCACGTGATCAGTGCATGATCTGTCATGTGATCAGTGTATGATCAGCCACGTGATCAGTGTGTGATCAGCCACGTAATCAGTGTGTGATCAGCCACGTGATCAGTGCCTGCAGAGTCACGTGATCAGGGCCTGCTGAGCTGCGTAATTCCTGCCGGCTCATCTGCATAACAATTGCCAGCTGAGCTAAGTGATTGCTGTTGGCTCATCTGCTTGACAATTGCCAGCTGAGCTGCGTGATTCCTGCCTGGTCACCTGCTTGATTATTGCCAGTTGAGCAGCATGATTCGTCACTGCTGAGCTCCATGCTTATTGCCTGCTGATTGCGTGGTTCGTGTCTGCTCAGCTCTATGAGTATTGCCTCCTGAGGTCCCTGTTCGGGCGCCACCTGCCGGGACCAGCCCCAGCTGATCCAGGGTATTCGAAGGAGAGATGGCCTAGGCGACTATTTATATGCTAATCAGAGATGTCAAGAATAATAGTATGAGGAGAGCTCAGTAGGAAAATTCGGTGGAGAAAAGAGACTGAGTAGCTTGGTTTACGCTGGAGACCAATCAAACTTTCAAGACAAGAAGTTTGCACCACTTACGTAGCTGCAGCGCCCTCTCGAATAGCGGAAGGTGCCTCACCCTAGACACCTTCTCGAGTGGGGCTTAGCAGCCCAGCATAATGTAAAGAATTGTGGTGAGTTCAAGCTCCAGATGGAGACTCAGCTGGAAGTTCAAGGGAAGGAATGACAAGGAACTTTATGAATTGGAGCTGTAAGTTAACTCTTTGACAGAGAGAGCGAGATGGTGGTGAGGACAGCCCCCAGTGAAATCAGAGGTGAGAGCACAAAGCAAGAAAGTAGGCAGACTCTGATTTTTTTGGGGGGGAGATGCTCCAGAATATCCGGTGGACTCCTGAGGCTTGATCCCGCATTTGCGTATGCCGAGCCTCCTTCCTCATGACCTTTTGTCCAGAGTGCAATGCCTCACCGGCTCCGGCACCATGAGCAGTGCTGCTCAGTCACGATATCAGTGTGTGATCAGCCACGTGATCACTGACGGCACAGTCACGTGATCAGCGCCTCTCAGTCACGTGATCACCGCATAATAAACACGTGATCAATTGAACGACCATTCACGTGAATACTGCATGGGCAGTCAGGTGGTCAGTTCCTGATCAGCCACGTGATCAGTGCGTGCACAGTCCCATGATCAGCCTGTCAGTCACTAATCACTGCCTGATAAACACGTGATCAGCGCCCGATAAGCCACGTCATCACTGCCTGCATGCCCAGTCACGTGATCAGTGCATGATAGCCACTGACCAGTCCTGATCAGTCTCGAAATCAGTGCAATGATCAGCCATGGGATCAGTGCATGATAGGCATGTGATCAGTGCATGATCAGCCACGTAATCAAGTGCGTGATCACCACGTGATCACTGTATGATCAGCCACGTGATCAGTGCATGTGCAGTCACGTATCAGTGTATGATCAGCCATGTGTTCAGTGCATGATAGACAAGTGATCCCGTGCATGTATCTACGTGATCAGTGCATGATCAGTCACATGAGCAGTGCATGCTCAGCCACGTGATCAGTGCATTATAGCCACGTTATCACTGCCTTCAATTACGTGATCAGTGAATGTGCAGTCACCTGATTAGTGCATGGGCAGTTCACGTGATCAAGTGTATGATCAGCCCGTGTTTCGTGCATGATAGACACGTGATCAGTGCATGATAGCCACGTGATCAGTGCATTATAAAGCAACGTGATTAGTGCATGATAAGCCTCGTGATTAGTGTATGATCAGCCACGTGATCCATGCATGATCAGCGACGTCATCAGTGTATTGATCAGCCACGTGATCAGTGCAAGAACCGCAAAGTGATTTAGTGCATGATCAGCCACGTGGTTAGCTGTATGATCAACCACGTGATTAGTGCATGATCTGCACATGATCAGTGCATGTGCAGCCACGTGATCAGTGCATGCACCGTCACGTGATCAGTGTATGATCAACTTCATGGATCAGTGCATGATTAGTTACATGATCAATGTATGATTAGCCACGTGATCAGTGCATGATAGGCACGTGATCAGTGCATGATCAGTCACGTCATCATGGCATGCGAAGTCATGTGATCAGTGCATGACAGCTACGTAATCAGTGCATAATCAGTCACATGAACAATGCATGATCAGCACGTGATCAGTGCATAATAGCCACGAAACACTGCATGAACAGGCACGATTATCAGTTCATGCGCAGTCAGGTGATCAGTGCATGATAGCCACGTGATCCGTGCATGATCTGTCACGTGATCAGTGCATGGGCAGTCACGTGATCAGTGTATGTCAGCTACGTGATCAGTGCATGATAGCCACCTGATCAGTGCATGGTAAGCAAAGTGATTAGTGCATGTTTAGCTACATGATCAGCGCATGATCAGCCACTTGATCAGTGCATGATCAGCCATGTGATCAGTGCATGTTCGGTCACGTGATCAGTGTATTATCATTCGTGAATCAGAGCATATCAGCCACATGATCAGTGCATGATCAGCACGTGAAGAATGCATGATCAGGCACATGATCATGTATGATAGCCAGGTTATCAGTGCATGATCAGCTTCGTGATCAGTGCATGATCAGGCAGTGATCAGTGCATGAGTCAGTCACCGGATCAGTGCATGATCAGGCACGTGATCAGTGCATGATCAGTTCACGTGATCAGTGTATGATCAGCCACTGATCAGTGCATGACACTACATGACTAGTGCATGATCAGTCACGTGATCAGTGCATGATCAGACACGGGATCAGTGCATGATAGCCATTTATCAGTGCATGATAGCTACGTGATCGTGTATGATAGTCAGGTTTATCAGTGACATGATCAGCTAGTGATCAGTTGTATGAACTGCCACGTGATCAGTGCATGATCAGCTACGTGATCACTGTGTGATCAGCGACGGGATCAGTGCATGTGCAGTCACGTAATCAGTGTATGATCAGCCACGTGATCAGTGCATGATAGCCAAGTGATCATGCATGATCAGCCAGGTAATCAGTGCATGATCAGCCACTTGATCTCTGTATGATCATCACGTGATCAGTGCATGTGTAGTCATGTGATCAGTGAATGATCAGCCACGTGTTCAGTACATGATAGCCAAGTAATCAATGCATGATAGTAAGTGATCAGTGCATGCTCAGTCACATGAGCAGTGCATGATCAGCCACGTGATCCCGTGCATGACAGCCACGTTATCATTGCCTTCAATTATGTGATCAGTGCATGTGCAGTCACGTTGATTCGTGCATGGCACTCACGTGATCAGTGTATGATGTGTTCAGTGCATTGAGAGGACACGTGATCAGGGCATGATAGCCACGTGATCATTGCCTACAATTACGTGAACAAGTGCATGTGCAGTCACGTGATCATGCATGATAGCCACGTGATCAGTGAATGATCAGTCACATATAGGGCCGTGATCAGTAAAGTGATCAGTGATGATCATCCACATGATCAGTGCATTATAGCCACGTGATCAGTTCTTGATTAGTCACATGATCAGCACCATTCAGACACGAGATCACTGCATGCTAAGTCACGTGATCAGTTCATGATCAGCGACGTGATCAGTGTATGATCAGCCATGTGATCAGTGCATGATCCGCAACGTGATAAGTGCATGATCAGCCACGTGATGAGTGATGATCACAAAGTAATTAGTGCATGATCAGCCATGTGTCATTGTATGATCAGCCACGTGATCAGTGCATGATCAGCGCGTGATCAAGTGCATGCAAGCACGTTGATCAGTGCATGTACATCATGTGATCAGTGTATGATCAACTTCGTGATCAGTGCCATAGTTAATGACAATGTTGATTAGCCACGTGATCAGTGCATGATAGGGACGTGATCAGTGCAAGATCAGCCACGTCATCATGCATGCGAAGTCATGTGATCAGTGATGACGCTACGTAATCAGTGCATAATCAGTCACATGACAATGCGTGATCAGCCACGTGATCAGTGCATGATAGCCGAAACATTGCATGAAGGTAGTGATCAGTCATGCACAGTTCAGTGATCAGTGCTGATAGCCACGTTGATCCGTCATGATCTGTCACGTGATCAGTGCATGGGCAG
Source organism: Bos taurus (assembly GCF_002263795.3). Lineage (NCBI taxonomy): Eukaryota > Metazoa > Chordata > Mammalia > Artiodactyla > Bovidae > Bos > Bos taurus. The sequence continues at coordinate 10,969 of NW_020190583.1, forward strand.
TCACGTGATCAGTGTATGATCGCCACGTGATCAGTGCATGATAGCCACCTGATCAGTGCATGTAAGCAACGTGATTGTGCATGATTAGCTAAATGATCAGCGCATGATCAGCCAATTGATCAGTGCATGATCACCTTGTGATCAGTGCAAGCTCAGTCACGTGGTCAGTGTATTATCAGCTTCGGATCAGAGCATGATCAGCACATGACCGTGCATGATCAGGCCACATGAAGAATGCATGATCAGGCACATGATCATTGTATCATAGCCGGTTATCAGTGCATGATCAGCTCGTGATCAGTGCATGGTCAGCCAAGTAATCAGTGCATGCACAGTCACCTGATCATGTATGATCAGCTTCGTGGTTCAGTGCATGATCAGGCCACGTGATCAGTGCATGATCAGGCACGTGATCAGTGCATGATCAGGCATGTGATCAGTGCATGATCATCACGTGATCAGTGTATGATCAGCCACGTGATCAGTGCATGACAACTACATGACTAGTGCATGATCAGTCACGTGATCAGTGCATGATCAGACACGGGATCAGTGCATGATAGCCATTTTATCAGTGCATGATAGCTACGTGATCAGTGCATGATCAGCCACGTAACAGTGCATGATCAGCCACTTGATCTCTGTATGATCAGCCACGTGATCAGTGCATGTGGAGTCATGTGATCAGTGTATGATCAGCCACGTGTTCAGTACATGATAGCCAGGTGATCAATGCATGATAGCTAAGTGATCAGTGCATGCTGGCACATGAACCGGTGCATGATCAGCCACGTGATCAGTGCATGACAGCACGTTATCATGGCCTTCAATTATGTGATCAGTGAATGTGCAGTCACGTGATTCGTGCATGGGCAGTCACCTGATCATTGTATGATCAGCTTCGTGGTCAGTGCATGATCAGCCACGTGATCAGTGCATGATGAGCCACGTGATCAGTGTATGATCAGCTTCGTGATCAGTGCATGATCAGCCACGTGATGAGTGCATGATCTGCAAAGTAATTAGTGCATGATCAGCCACGTGATCAGTGTATGTCATCCACTTGATCAGTGGATGATCAGCCACGTGATCAGCGCATGCACAGTAATGTGATCAGTGTATGATCAGCTTCGTGATCAGTGCATGATCAGCACGTGATGAGTGCATGATCCGCAAAGTAATTAGTGGATGATCAGCCACGTGATCAGTGTATGATCAGCCGCGTGATCAGTGCATGCACAGCACGTGATCAGTGTGTGATCAGCCACGTGATCAGTGCATGACAGCCACGTTATCATGCCTTCAATTATGTGATCAGTGAATGTGCAGTCACGTGATTCGTGCATGGGCAGTCACCTGATCATTTATGATCAGCTTCGTGGTCAGTGCATGATCAGCTTCGTGATCAATGCATGATCAGCCACGTGATGAGTGCATGATCCGCAAAGTAATTAGTGGATGATCAGCACGTGATCAGTGTATGATCAGCCGCGTGATCAGTGCATGCACAGCCACGTGATCAGTGTACGATCAGACACATAATCAGTTGGCATGATCAGCCACGTGTTCAGTGTATGTTCAGCGACGTGATGAGTGCATGGTCCCAACGTGATTACTCATGATCAGCCACGTGATCAGTGTATGATCAGCCACATGATGAGTGCATGATACCCAACGTTATTAGTGCATGATCAGCCACATGATCAGTGTATGATCAGCCACGTGATCAGTGCATGATCAGCCACGAGATCACTGCATGATCAGGCACGTGATCAGTGTATGATCAGTCACGTGATCAGTGCATGATCAGCCACGTAATCAGTGTGTGATCAGCCACGTGATCAGTGCATGATCCACAACGTGATTAGTGCATGATCAGCCACGTGATCAGTGCATGACCAGCCACGTGATCAGTGCAAGCACAGTCACGTGATCAGTGTATGTTCAGCTTCGTGATCAGTGCATGAACAGCCACGTGATCAGTGCATGATCAGGCACGTGAAGAGTGCATGACCAGCCACATGATCAGTGCAAGCACAGTCACGTGATCAGTGTATGATCAGCTTCGTGATCAGTGCATGTTCAGCCAGGTGATCAGTGCAAGATCTGCCACGTGGTCAGTGCATGATCAGGCACGTGAAGAGTGCATGACCCTCCACGTGATCAGTGCAAGCACAGTCACGTGATCACTGTATGATCAGCGACGTGATCAGTGCATGTGCAGTCAGGTTATCAGTGTATGATCAGCCACGTGATCAGTGCATGATCAGCCACGTAATAGTGTATGATCAGCCACGTGATCAGTGCATGTTAGCCAAGTGATCAATGCATGATAGGTACATGATCTGTGCATGCTCAGTTATTTGATCAGTGCATGATCAGTTACTGGATAAGTGAATGGGCAGTCACGTGATCAGTTTATGATCAGCCACGTGATCAGTGCATGATAGGAACCTGATCAGTGCATGATAAGCAACGTGATTAGTGCATGATTAGCCACGTGATCAGTGTATGATCAGACATGTGATCAGAGCATGATCAGTCACCTGATCAGTGCATGATCAGGCACGTGTTCAGTGCATGATAGACACGTGATCAGTGCATGATAGCCACGTGATCAGTGCATGATAAGCAACGTGATTAGTGCATGATTAGCCTCGTGATTAGTGTATGATCAGCCACGTGATCAGTGCATGATAACTACATGACTAGTGCATGATCAGTCATGTGATCAGTGCATGATCAGACACGGGATCAGTGCATGATAGCCATTTGATCAGTGCATGATAGATCGTGATCAGTGCATGATCAGCCACGTAATCAGTGCATGATAGCCACTTGATCTCTGTATGATCAGCCACGTGATCAGTGCATGTTGAGTCATGTGATCAGTGTATGATCAGCCACGTGTTCAGTACATGATAGCCAGCTGATCAATGCATGATAGCTAAGTGATCAGTGCATGCTCAGGCACATGATCAGTGCATGATCAGCCACGTGATCAGTGCATGATAGCCAGTGATCAATGCATGATAGGTACATGATCGGTGCATGCTCAGTTATATGATCAGTGCATGATCAGTTAGGATAAGTGATGGGCAGTCACGTGATAAGTTTATGATCAGCCACGTGATAAGTGCTTGATATGAACCTGATCAGTGCATGATAAGCAACGTGATTAGTGCATTATTAGCCACGTGATCAGTGTATGATCAGCCATGTGATGAGTGCATGATCCTCAACCTGATTAGTGCATGATCAGCCACGTGATCAATGTATGATCAGCCACGTGATTAGTGCATGTTCAGCCACGTAATCAGTGCATGCAGAGTCACGTGATCAGTGTACTTTCAGCTTCATGATCAGTGCATGATCAGCCACGTGATTAGTGAATGATCAGCCACGTGATCAGTGTGCGATCAGACACGTGATCAGTGCATGATCAACCACGTGTTCAGTGTATGTTCAGCGACGTGATTAGTGCATGATCCCAACGTGATTCCTGCATGATCAGCCACATGATGAGTGTATGATCAGCCACGTGATGAGTGCATGATCCCAACGTGATTAGTGCATGATCAGCCACGTGATCAGTGTATGATCAGCCACGTATCAGTGCATGATCAGCCGCGTGGTCAGTGCATGCACAGTCACGTGATCAGTGTATGATCAGCTTTGTGATCAGTGCATGATCAGCCACGTGATCAGTGCATGACCAGGCACGTGATCAGTGCATGATCTGTCATGTGATCAGTGTATGATCAGCACGTGATCAGTGTGTGATCAGCCACGTAATCAGTGTGTGATCAGCCACGTGATCAGTGCTGCAGAGTCACGTGATCAGGGCCTGCTGAGCTGCGTAATTCCTGCCGGCTCATCTGCATAACAATTGCCAGCTGAGCTAAGTGATTGCTGTTGGCTCATCTGCTTGACAATTGCCAGCTGAGCTGCGTGATTCCTGCCTGGTCACCTGCTTGATTATTGCCAGTTGAGCAGCATGATTCGTCACTGCTGAGCTCCATGCTTATTGCTGCTGATTGCGTGGTTCGTGTCTGCTCAGCTCTATGAGTATTGCCTCCTGAGGTCCTGTTCGGGCGCCACCTGCCGGGGACCAGCCCAGCTGATCCAGGGTATTCGAAGGAGAGATGGCCTAGGCGACTATTTATATGCTAATCAGAGATGTCAAGAATAATAGTATGAGGAGAGCTCAGTAGGAAAATTCGGTGGAGAAAGAGACTGAGTAGCTTGGTTTACGCTGGAGACCAATCAAACTTCAAGACAAGAAGTTTGCACACTTACGTAGGCTGCAGGCGCCCTCTCGAATAGCGGAAGGTGCCTCACCTAGACACCTTCTCGAGTGGGGCTTAGCAGCCCAGGCATAATTAGTAAGTGTGGTGAGTTCCAAGCTCCAGATGGAGACTCAGCTGGAAGTTCAAGGGAAGAATGACAAGGAACTTTATGAATTGGAGCTGTAAGTTAACTCTTTGACAGAGAGAGCGAGATGGTGGTGGAGGACAGCCCCCAGTGAAATCAGAGGTGAGAGCACAAAGCAAGAAAGTAGGCAGACTCTGATTTTTTTGGGGGGGAGATGCTCCAGAATATCCGGTGGACTCCTGAGGCTTGATCCCGCATTTGCGTATGCCGAGCCTCCTTCCTCATGACCTTTGTCCAGAGTGCAATGCCTCACCGGCTCCCGGATGAGCAGTGCATGCTCAGTCATGATATCAGTGTGTGATCAGCCACGTGATCACTGACGGCACAGTCACGTGATCAGCGCCTCTCAGTCACGTGATCACCGCATAATAAACACGTGATCAATGAACGACCATTCACGTGATAACTGCATGGGCAGTCAGGTGGTCAGTTCCTGATCAGCCACGTGATCAGTGCGTGCACAGTCCCATGATCAGCGCCTGTCAGTCACTAATCACTGCCTGATAAACACGTGATCAGCGCCCGATAAGCCACGTCATCACTGCATGCCCAGTCACGTGATCAGTGCATGATAGCCACGTGACCAGTGCCTGATCAGTCTCGAAATCAGTGCATGATCAGCCATGGGATCAGTGCATGATAGGCATGTGATCAGTGCATGATCAGCCACGTAATCAGTGCGTGATCAGCCACGTGATCACTGTATGATCAGCCACGTGATCAGTGCATGTGCAGTCACGTGATCAGTGTATGATCAGCCATGTGTTCAGTGCATGATAGACAAGTGATCCGTGCATGATATCTACGTGATCAGTGCATGATCAGTCACATGAGCAGTGCATGCTCAGCCACGTGATCAGTGCATTATAGCCACGTTATCACTGCCTTCAATTACGTGATCAGTGAATGTGCAGTCACCTGATTAGTGCATGGGCAGTCACGTGATCAGTGTATGATCAGCCACGTGTTCAGTGCATGATAGACACGTGATCAGTGCATGATAGCCACGTGATCAGTGCATTATAAGCAACGTGATTAGTGCATGATAAGCCTCGTGATTAGTGTATGATCAGCCACGTGATCCATGCATGATCAGCGACGTCATCAGTGTATGATCAGCCACGTGATCAGTGCAAGAACCGCAAAGTGATTAGTGCATGATCAGCCACGTGGTTAGTGTATGATCAACCACGTGATTAGTGCATGATCTGCCACATGATCAGTGCATGTGCAGCCACGTGATCAGTGCATGCACCGTCAGTGATCAGTGTATGATCAACTTCATGATCAGTGCATGATTAGTTACATGATCAATGTATGATTAGCCACGTGATCAGTGCATGATAGGCACGTGATCAGTGCATGATCAGTCACGTCATCATGGCATGCGAAGTCATGTGATCAGTGCATGACAGCTACGTAATCAGTGCATAATCAGTCACATGAACAATGCATGATCAGCCACGTGATCAGTGCATAATAGCCACGAAAACACTGCATGAACAGGCACGATATCAGTTCATGCGCAGTCAGGTGATCAGTGCATGATAGCCACGTGATCCGTGCATGATCTGTCACGTGATCAGTGCATGGGCAGTCACGTGATCAGTGTATGATCAGCTACGTGATCAGTGCATGATAGCCACCTGATCAGTGCATGGTAAGCAAAGTGATTAGTGCATGTTTAGCTACATGATCAGCGCATGATCAGCCACTTGATCAGTGCATGATCAGCCATGTGATCAGTGCATGTTCGGTCACGTGATCAGTGTATTATCAGCTTCGTGATCAGAGCATGATCAGCCACATGATCAGTGCATGATCAGGCACGTGAAGAATGCATGATCAGGCACATGATCATTGTATGATAGCCAGGTTATCAGTGCATGATCAGCCACGTGATCAGTGTATGATCAGCCGCGTGATCAGTGCATGCACAGCCACGTGATCAGTGTACGATCAGACACGTAATCAGTGCATGATCAGCCACGTGTTCAGTGTTTGTTCAGCGACGTGATGAGTGCATGGTCCCCAACGTGAATACTCTATGATCAGCCACGTGATCACTGTATGATCAGCCACATGATGAGTGCATGATACCCAACGTGATTAGTGCATGATCAGCCACGTGGTCAGTGTATGATCAGCCACGTGATCAGTGCATGATCAGCCACGTGATCACTGCATGATCAGGCAAGTGATCAGTGCATGATCAGTCATGTGATCAGTGTATGATCAGTCACGTGATCAGTGCATGATCAGCCACGTAATCAGTGTGTGATCAGCCACGTGATCAGTGCATGATCCACAACGTGATTAGTGCATGATCAGCCACGTGATCAGTGCATGACCAGCCACGTGATCAGTGCAAGCACAGTCACGTGATCAGTGTATGATCAGCTTCGTGATCAGTGCATGATCAGCCACGTGATCAGTGCATGATCAGGCACGTGAAGAGTGCATGACCAGCCACGTGATCAGTGCAAGCA
>NW_020190584.1:0-17672 GCF_002263795.3 Bos taurus
AGTGCGGCCATCAGAACGAAGAGCCGTAGGGCAGAGTCAACAGGTCTTAGAAGACAATCCCACCAGGAGTATAACAGGGCTTCACGTCATAACCTAGGACGATACACAGATTTCACTTTCTCACACAGCTGATGACTGTCAGAGACGCACTATGGTCTGGCCCTCAAGAAGCCTAACTTTAGCTGAGGAGGTGACCCTAAGCATTGCAGACGGCTAAGACAGTGCCTGGAGGAACGGCGCTGCATGGGAGTTCAAAGGAGAAAAGAGGGATGTCTGAGCAGGAGAAAGAATTGCCTAGGAGACCGGCTGTAAGGATTAGGAAGGCTATACCGGTAAAACACACCAATTAGGGGAAATAACCACAACCATCATCCCTGGGGATACCGCCCTCTAGACAGGGATCCACAGACCCCTGGGGGTGTGCTGTTTACATTGACAGAGAATCCAATGAGCTCACTTTTTGACATTTGAAGGTTGAAAAGCCAGGAAATGTTCATCATCACTTTCAAAAGCTTCTGACAGAATTAAAGAAATCCACTGATGCCTATGAGCTGAGTGTCGCCAACAGGCTCTACGGAGAAAAGGAGTTTCGGTTTCTCCAGGTGAGTTTCCTGGTCTGTCACGCCTTTGGTCTGCATCCCTCGTCCTCGGGCCCCATCTCCTAATGGGGGGAGGGTGCAGAGGAGCCTGGGGACCCACACGGGGGCATTACTCCCAGGGGCGCCAGGCTCCCCGACCACAACCGCACCCGCTGGAGTGTCCAGAGGCTGATAGCACACCAGTGAGGGGAGGCTAGGGATTGGCTTGTGAACTCTGCTTGGTCAGGATTTAACACATTTAATTTAATTTGGGAATACCTACATAGTTACTGATAAATTACTTTTCATTCCTGCTTTCTTCCTGCTCATGTCATAGGAATACCTGGATAATGTTAAGAAATTTTATCTAGCCAGTGTGGAATCTGCTGATTTTAAAAATGCTGCAGAGGAAAGTCGAAAGATGATTAATTCCTGGGTGGAGAGCCAAACCAATGGTAGGTTATGAGAGAGTCACTCATTACAAACCACGGCTGAGTCCCCGCTGTGTGTGAACACGGTGCTGGACCCTGACCGGGCTGTCAGGGGCGCGGTGAGATGAGACTGCAGAGGGTGGGGAGGCCCTGCAGGGGGTGGACGGTCCACGTCAGTGTGGAGAGAAGCGGGCGGGGGTGCTCCCAGGACCAGCCCCCTGCAGGCACAGCTGACCCTGGAAGACAGTGTCTTGTGGATCCCAAGTCTCTGCTCAGACTTCAGGTTGATTCATAAGTTGTTCTTTAAATTAAAGGCGTAACTTCCGGGGTTATAATCCCTAAGAGAAAATATGAAGAGTCCACTTTTGCTTTCTTAACTGGGAAACAAGCCCCTCTCCGTTACTCCATCCTTCTTGCAGAAATGACCACCTGCAGGAGAAGGGTCCTGGCCCACGTCCCCCTCCCACTGGATTGTCACAGTGTCCACCCCACCCAGGGAGGGGCTGGACAACGTCTCCATCCCATGAACCGTATCCTACCTCCCTTCCGAAACATAGGCTTAACCTACAGCAACTCAATGTGCAGAATGAAGAAGAAGACAGGGAATGGAAACAAGAGACAAAGCTATTGAGGGAACAGGAAGGGAGGAAAGGGAAGAAGAAAACTGACCAGTAAAGGTCAGCTGAAATCAGTTCTTCAGAATTGATGACCTGTTCATCAGTTCTGATGCACAAGGTATTGTCAGAATTGATGACCCAGAATTCTTGGGTCAGGAAGAGCCCCTGAAGGAGGGCACGGCATCCCATTCCAGTATTCTTGCCTAGAGAGTCCCATGGACAGGGGAGCCTGGTGGGCTGCAGTCCGTGGGCTCACAGACTGAAGAGGCTTAGCACAGCATGGCATCTTAAGTATCATAGAAATATCATGGCATCTTAAATATCAGAAATCAGTTCATCAGGATTCCTTGTGAAATGACTGATGTCCCCACACACACAGACTGAACACCTTCCCAGTCAGGAGCAGGGGCGTCTGCATGAGGGCGACTCCATCAGGCTCGGGGCCGTGAGCAAAGCCTCACCTGGTGAACCGCTGGGCATGGAGTCCCTCACGGGCTGACGTGTCAATATTTAATCATCACTTGTAACTTTCAACGCATCTGACAGATAAACCACTTGTGCCTTTCATGACAGACCTTTGATTTTCTGTCTTTGCAGGAAAAATCAAGGACCTATTTCCCAAAGACTCTCTCGACAGCTCTACTGTTCTGGTTCTGGTGAACGCCGTCTATTTCAAAGGGCAGTGGAACCAGAAATTTAAAGAAGAACATACTGCAGAGGAAAAGTTTTGGCTGAACAAGGTATTGTCTGTAATTTACGTGTATAACAAAGTGTAGCTACATGCACTGTGAAATTTAAATACATGGTAATTAATATATAACTCATACAGAAGATAGAATTTGTCAAGGCTTATTTTCTTGTCCTTTTTTTAAGCTTTATTAACCTGGGATTCCTTGAAGAAACTCTTATCTCTAAGACACAAATTTCCCAGATCATCTCTTAGGAGGCTGAGTTTGGTGTCTCAATAATACTATCTTTTTTTCTGGCCTACTGCTCACTTGGCATTCTTTTGCACATGAATTTACTGCAGGATACAAGCAAACCTGTGCAGATGATGAAACAAACCAATAGTTTCAAGTTCGTGTCACTGGAGGACGTGCAAGCCAAGATCCTGGAAATCCCGTACAAAGGCGAAGAGCTAAGCATGTTGGTGCTGCTGCCCAATGAAGTAGACGGTCTGCAGGAGGTAAAACCTGGTATTCACAGTCTCCTTGCCATTGCTCACATTTCCAGTGATTCAGTGCTTGTGTGGGCTGCTCATAGATTGGTAGTACTGGCTGGCAGCATAGAACAAAAAATAATAATAATAATAATAACATCTGCTACGGCTACTGCTACTGCTACTGCTACTGCTAAGTCACTTCAGTCGTGTCTGACTCTGTGCGTCCCCATAGATGGCAGCCCACCAGGTTCCCCGTCCCTGGGATTCTCCAGGCAATAACACTGGAGTGGGCTGCCATTTCCTTCTCCAATGCATGAAAGTGAAAAGTGAAAGTGAAGTCGCTCAGTCATGTCCGACTCTTAGCGACCCCATGGACTGCAGCCCACCAGGCTCCTTCATCCATGGGATTTTCCAGGCAAGAGTACTGGAGTAGGTGCCAGTGGCTCAATGGTAAAGAATCTACCTACAGTGTGCGAGCCACAGGAGACACGGGTTCAATCCCTGGGTCAGGAAGGTCCCCTTGAGGAAGAAATGACAACCCACTCCAGTATTTCTGCCTGGGAAATGCCATGGACAGAGGAGCCTGGAGGGATACAGACCATGGGGTCACAAAGGGTCAGACATGACCTTCACATGAAACACATGTTGTTTCATTTCTGTGTGCATGTTTATATAACACACATCCACACATGTGTATAGACATTTCTGTATACGCGTATATAGTGTACATACATACGTAAAAAGAGCAAAGTTATAAATGTATAACAACATTTATTTGATCATATGATATATATTCAGGACTGTTATTGTTTCCTCCTCAGAGAAAATCTAATAAACTGAATCTCCTGTATTCATGTTTACTGTTAAAATAAAGGTTTCCCAGACATTTCAATCCAAGGTTAGGTGGGCTCCATGACCATGAGAATCCTGACAGTTGTTCCTTTTCCACTGTTACAGCTTGAAGACCAGCTCACTGCTGAGAAGTTAATAGCGTGGACGAGCCCACAGAATATGGGGAAGAGAGAAGTGGACTTATACCTGCCTCGGTTTAAAGTGGAAGAGAGCTACAACCTCGTGCCCACACTGCGAGCCCTGGGGATGGTGGACGCCTTCATTTTCAGGGTCGCCAACTTCTCGGGCATGAACGGGAGACGTGATCTGGTGGTATCAAAGGTCTTCCACAAGTCCTTTGTGGAGGTGACCGAGGAGGGCACGGAGGCCGCGGCTGCTACCGGTGTGGTTATTATACGCACATCATTACCGTTTCGTGAGCCTTTCCGCTGTGATCACCCTTTCCTGTTCCTCATCAAGCACATCAAGACCAACAGCATCCTCTTCTGTGGCCGAGTCTCTTCCCCTTAGATGTCCTTGGGCAGCGGCCACACTCGGGGACGTTCAGAGAGCTGTTTCCGGAGCTTGAATGCTGGTGCAACAGGTTCCCTTGGATGCGTTTTCCTTTCCAAACGTATAGTCACCACTCACAATGTATTGGATAAAATATTGTCTGTCTCTCTCTCTCTCTACAAACACATGTAACCTACTCTAATCCGCATGAAAACGCCTCCTTGGACAAAGTGTTCACTGTATTTTTAAAAGTTATTTCCATACTCTATCTTCTACTAAGTTTGAAATATCATAGCTCCTATTTCAAAAGTTATTTTTACTTTTCAAACCTAGACATTCACATTTATTTGAGTTCAGGTGGTATGTGGGACCCTTACATGTCTAAATTTTTTAATTTTCTGAAGTGCATTATCAATAAAACCATGGCTTGTTCATGTCATTTGTTGCTCATCCTTTTTTTTTCCAACAAACTGCAAGTGACCCCCACACATGGAAAAGATCATATAGAAAGATATTATCCTACATAGAAATCAAAATAGTGCAGCATGATGAGGTTAAAAAGGCAGACTGCTGTCAGAACATGGAAGGCTCTGTAACCCATGTAAGAGCCTAGATATAAGCATCTAGAACTCAGACTTGGGATGTGAACTGAGTCTCTAAGTAGGTAAGACAGATGATACATATGTTAGAGCTACCGAGAGAAATATGGTGATTGTAGCTGAAGGCAGAGATGGGATAAGATTGGGAGACCATCCAGTGAGAAGAAGGGCTGACATATGACCCTGAATTCCACCAACCCATAAAGCAAAGAACTGACAAATTTTATATTCCAAAACATAACTTTTCTCAGGGCAAGAAGAATCATTTGGAGGTGATATGTTTATTACAAAGATTGGCATGACGGTTTCACAGATATATACTCACCTCAAAACTCATGACGTTCATACATTAAATACATACAGCTCTTTATACATCATTCATACATGAAGAAAGTTATTTTTGAACACAAAGTAATAAAAATCAATGTGTGACTTTAAACATAAAGATAATAGATGCTTAATAAAGAATATAATGCATATACACCACAGGACAGGCTTCCCTGGTGGTGCAGTGATAAGGAATCTGACTGCCAAGCAGGAGACCTGGGTTCAAAAAAGAGCTGGACATGAGGTAGTGACTAAACAACACAACACCAGACACCACAGGACACCAACTTGTGCCCATGGGATTGCACAAAGCTAAAATTAAAAGACTGGTCAAACCCTGTGTGGAGAAAACGTGGATCAACCGGAACTCTCCCACACCACTGGTAGGGATACAAAAGCTGCAACCACTCAGGAAAACAGTCTTGCAATTTTATTTTTTCAATCTTTATTAAAATATTATTGGCCCATAGCATGGAGTAAGTTGAAGGTGAACATGCGGTACACTCATTTTCTACATACAAATCTGATACACTCATTTTCTACAAAGTGACCACCAGCACAGCTTGCACTAACACTGCTCTCTCAGGGAAGAGGAATCATTTGGAGGTGATATGTTTATTACAGAGACTGGCATGATGGTTTCACAGATATATACTCACCTCAAAACTCCTGACGTTCATACATTAAATACGTACAGCTCTTTATACACCATTCATCATTCATACATCATTCACACTCTCTCATCACAGTATTGTCATTTCTTTTTCGGGAGGTGTGTTGTTCAAGAACAGCTGTCACACTGTTGATCTCTAAGGGAGAGGGGAAGCTGGGGTCTCCTATGCTGCCATCTGGGTGATGTCTCCAGAAAACCACATATCTCCTTGGCTGAGCAATGCACTTCTAGAGAAAGTCTTTCTCAAGTACACAAAGTGGCACATATCACTACTTTCTTACAGGGTAAAAAGCTTGACCAGACTATTACCAGACCAGTAATTCCACATCCTGATTTTACCCAAGAGATATGAATACATCCACCACAAAAGGACTAAGACACAAATGTTCACTGAAGCCTTATTCGTAATGGCCAGAAAGCTGGCAAAACCTCAAATGTCTAACAGGTGAACAAAACAGGTGGAGGAAAGTACAAACCCAAGAATAGTACTTAGAGATAAAAAGGAAAAAACTACTGACAACATGGATTAAACTCCTACACGCTGTGCTGTGCAAACAAGAGACTGAAAAGAATGAGTGTGTGTTATGTAATCCCCTCAGATGACAATTTTACACTATGGATAAATGTAGCTGGGCATCCCCGGTGGCTCAGTGGTAAAGAACCCGCCTGACAATGCAGGAGACATGGATTTGATCCCTGGGTTGGAAAGGTCCCCCGGAGAAGGGAATGGCTTCCCTCTCCAGTGTTCTTGCCGGGAGAATCCCATGGACAGAGAAGCCTGGTGGGCTACAGTCAGTCCAAGGGGTCGCAAGGAGTCAGACACGACCGAGCGACTAATCGACAACAAATGTAGTTACATCTCAATACAAGAGACTTTTGAAACACTTAGAACAATACGATCATAGGAAATGATAGTAAAAAATACAAAGAAGTGATAGCCAATTATTAAATATGAAAGCGAGTATTTTATTGAATGAGATGGATCAGAGCATAATTTCCCTGTGCTATTTCACTTAAGACGAAGATGGATACCGCTAAACACTCATTGGTTGTGTGGCTAACGTAGAGTCTTAAGCTTTGCTATCGGCAGGTTGAATCACTAAACATTTCCAGAGATGAAATAAATGAGGAATCACCTTCATAAGAGAAGAAATTTTGATCGGATTAATAACACAAAGGTTGTATATTAATTGAATACTACACACTGTATTGGCAAGAAATTTTATAAGTTTCATTCATGGGTTTAACCCAACGTATCTTAAAACTATATAACCATGAAACACTCCAGAGTTTTGGTATTTCCTTGTGTTTGAATAAGTATCAGGAATAACATAAAAATGTGTCCGGTGTAAACTCATAGGTAGAAATATCACATTTAGTTTGAGTAGATTTCCAGACGCTCCTCTGGTTGGGTCTCCAAAAGATCCCAATCTGAAAACAGTGAAAGATTTGAGAAGTTATGTTGTTAGTGAAAAGTTGTCATTACTCCTTCCATCACCTTGCCTTATCTTATCTTCAGAACAGGTTGTTCTGAGCTGAACTCCTGCCCTTCGGATGCTGCACCCTTCACAGCTTACAGGAATCTCTATGAGCCAGGGAAGCAGAAGCCCTGTGAGTGGGCCTGTGCAGTCTTGATCCATCAGTAAAGGAGATTTGTCTTGGTTGCTCCCAGGCGTTTCTCATCAGGAAGATCTGAGGGAGGCGACAAGCTCACTGTTCTTTTGTGACATGTGGGCAGGTTGGGAAACCTGCCCCTGTGAACGCAGGAGATTCTCAGCTAGCTAAGTCTGGAGACAGAACACAGGCCCTTGAGATGTTGCAGCTTCGTACAGTAATAATGCCTCCATAGGCACCTGGAAGCTGGCTCCAAGGGGTGTGCTGGGGCGCCTTCCAGCCTCACGCAGGGGCTGGAACCTCAGCTGTGACGGTCCAGGACCCCGGTCCGCCGCAGGGGCTCAGTCTCTCTGCCTCCCTCTGCACCGCCCTCCCTTCCACCTCTCTCTCTCTCCCCCTCTTTTCCTCTCCCTGCCTCCCTACACGTTCTCTCTCTCTGTCTCTCTCTCTCACCAAACACGCACAGCATCTAAACAAGGGAGCTGGGTCAGCAGGGCTCCACCATTAAATACACCTCGGCTTTGGAGCTAAGCCTCCAGGAAGGCCTCAGGAAAAGCCCCTGCCGGGGCAGCCAGTTTCCCGCGCTGCCCTCCCATCTCCACCCTTGAAACGAGGACTTCCCCTCCTGGGGCTCTGAACTGCTGCCACGCTTAGTGGCCCTGAAACCAGGAACAAGCCAGAGCGCATCTCTCCTCACCCTTCTGGGTTCTGGGGAGGAGAAGCACCGCCGGAGCCACGACAGAGCCGCCCACACCCGCAGGCCGGCCCTGCGAGGCCCTGACCGCCTCCTGCGCGCCGCCCCCCGGCGCCGCGTCCGCTCCAACGCCGCCGCCGGCCCCGCTGCTCCAGGGCCTCGTGTCCTGAGCTCAGTGTCCGCGCTGCGCAGGCTTGCTCAGGATCGCAAGGATACAGATAAATGTCTCGTGGTCACGGAAAAATACTGCCATGGCTTCTCTCCAGACTCTTACGAGTGTTTAGTTTGGCTGATAGGATCGCTGGTGGTACCGCACTGAAGAGAACTTCCTCTGCCCCCCACACCCCCCCCCCAATTTATTTCTAATCACAGAGTGTGACCTTATGTGTAAATAGATCATAGGCATAGCTAGTTAACATAAGATCGTACTGACTCAAGCTGGGTCCTCATCCAATGACTGGACCCTTATATGAAGAGAAGAGACACAGGGAAGACGGTCATGTCGAGACAGAGGCACAGGCCCGGAAACTCGAGGAACCACCAGGGGGTAGAAAAGGTAAAGAGAATTTTCCCCAAGAGCCTCGCGAGGAAGTGTGGTCCTGAGAACACACTGATTTTAGACCTCAAGCCTCCAGAAGTGGGAGAGAATGAATACGGTGGTTTGAAACCTCAGTGTGGGCCGCTCACGACAGAGGTCCTAGGAACCTAACACAGTGCCTGGAGAGCAGAGAAGTGCCCTCTCACGCTCCCGTGCCTAAACTGTTAAGTTACCGTAGTTTACTAGAGCAAAAAGTCAACCATTTCAGCAATCAAAAATACATTCAAAGAAGGACATGAACCTCATCAAAACAACACTGTACATCAACATTCAATGCAATGCCCTGAATTTCAGGAGCAAATCTTGCCAGGGTCAGCCCCAGTGGATCCAGGGAATTCGAAGCGAGGACGGCATTGGCGAGGATCAGGAAACAACTGCTTAATTAAACGTTAATTAAGGATATAAAGAGTAATAGAATAAGGATCGCTCAGTGAGGAAATTCAGTGGAGAAAAGAGGCTGAATAATTCAGCCAGAAGGTAAGAGAAAGAACGACATGGTGAGACCAAGTTTCGGTGAACAAGGCCCGCACTTTATTTTCCAAAGTAGTTTTTATACCTTAAGTTATGCATAGAGGATAATGGGGGAAGGGGTAGAGTCAGGCAGCAAGCCAGGCTTTCTTCCTGCAAACTTATCATATGCAAAAGTTCAGGTGATTTGCATCATCTTCTGGCCCGGAGGCCTTTTCCTCTAAAGGTGATTATTCTAAAGTCAGGTGCCAGCCTCCAAAAAGCATTAGATAAAGTTGCATTCCTACAGAGCAAAGGTGTGGTGGGCTATAACAAGAAAAAGAATTACCTCAAGGGTCCCAGGTTACAAACATTAAAGCTACTACTTACACCAATTATATTAATCAATACACTGCCAGGGACACAGCAGGTAAGGGATATGGAGACTTAGCAGCAAATATTGGCCCAACAAGTGAAAATCCCTTCACCAATACAATTTCTAATCAATCTTTTGACTGCTCAAAGGAATCTGTATTTAGACAGTTTAGAACATCTCATGCCTCTCAGTGTGGACAGTTTGGAGGCTCTGAGCAATCACATGTGGCCGGAAAAACCTATTCAGGCAGGCTAGAGGACTTCCAAGGGAGTTTGTAGGTTGAAACACTGTCACACCCAGGAATTATTAACTGGAGCTGTAAGCTAACTCTTTTTTCAGAGAGAGGTAGTGGGGGACAGGTGAAAGCACAAAGCAGAAAGTAGGCAGACTCTGGTTTTGGGGGTAGATTGCTCGAGAATTTCCAGGGAGACTCCTGAGGCTTGATCCCGCCTTTGCATATGCCAAGCCTCCTTCCTCATGACCTTTGCCAGGGGCGGAGCTCCTCACCTGGCTACCGGCAGTGATAGAATTCCAGTTGAGCTATTCCAGATCCTGAAAGATGATGCTGTGGAAAGTGCTGCACTCAATATGCAATATGCACTCAATATGCAATATGCCGGCTCCCGGCATCTCCCCGTTTTTTATTTCTTAAAACAGCCAGAAATCTTTCACTGGAAGTGCAGGTAATTAGGATGTTCTGTCAGGTGGTCATCAGATGCAGGGAGGAAATCCCTGGAACGAGTTAGAGCCAGGCGTTCCTTGAGCAATGATAGACATTTACTGGGGTCTATGGAGTTGAGGTTATCTTGCTTGGATCACTGAGAAACTGAAGGTGCTGAAGACAGCTGTCCCTGGCAGTCCTGGTGAGATATGTGCTAAAGCCAGAGTCACGTCCGGGAACACAGAGGCTGATTGCAGAAGTCATGGGGTGGGGAAGGATGGTGCTATCATGGTCTCAGAGTTTGTCTCAGAGGATGAGGCTTAGGAAGTCAGTGCCCACCAAATGTAAAGGAGCCTTGGCAAACCTCCCTTGTCATTGAGTCCCTGCTTCTAGCACTGTGGTAGAGACCCTTCACTAAGCTCAGTACTAAGTCATGGAACATAATTAAGAACTCAATGAATGGAGAGTCAATCATTAAGAAATTATAAAAATAGATAATCAAACACATTATGTGATCACCCCTACATTCACATGGAATCAAGAAGCCTTCATTCAAATGTAAGAGACCAAGAGTCAGTGATTCCTAGTTCATGCACAAAGAACAGTCTCTCTCTTTCTGCATTCTACCAAAAAATTAAGAGACCCATAAAAGCGAATCCTGGAGGCAGTGCGATCTTTCTGATATGATAAGAAGTTAGAGAATAAAATTTTGACTAAGGACTTACTCAGTCCTTCCTTAATATATAATTTTAATCAATTCAAGGGGCTTCCCAGTTGGCACTGGTGGTAAAGAACCAGGTTGCCAACACGGGAGACATAAGAGACCCAGGTTCAATCCCTGGATTGGGAAGATCCCCTGGAGGAGGGCATGGCAACCCACTCCAGTATTCTTGCCTGGAGACCCTCCATGGACAGAGGAGCCTGGTGGGCTACAGCCCATAGGGTCACAAAGAGTGGGAAACGACTGAAGTGACTTAGCAAACACACACGAAATCAATTGGAATGTTAAATGTCAATCAAAAACTGCTGAAAGGAAGGGCTGTAGAAATGGTTCTAGAGACAGGAGATGTGAGAGAGGGTTGGATGGTGCTAAGCACAGAGTAGGATGACTGTCCCGAGTGGAACTGGAGGCATGGGAATGGGGAGACGGGTGGTGAGAATGAACTGTCTCAGTCTGACATGACACACCTACAGACAAGACCATTCCCCAACTAAGGGACATTAAGGTAAATCTGATTCATCCTGTTCAGATGCTATTTACATTGTATGGATCTGTATCTGTATGGGAATATTAAAACAGTAATTGATCGTATATGAAACGAGTCGCCAGTCCAGGTTCGATGCACGATACTGGATGCTTGGGGCTGGTGCACTGGGACGGCCCAGAGGGATGGTATGGGGAGGGAGGAGGGTTCAGGATGGGGAACACATGTATACCTGTGGCAGATTCATTTTGATATATGGCAAAACCAATACAATATTGTAAAGTTAAATAAAATTAAAAAAAATAAATAAAACAGTAATTGGCAGATATCCTGTTATTGAAAGCTTGAAGGGTTTTCTCAAGTAACCAGTTTACCTGCAGATGGGTATGACCACATGCGTAATAAGAAGGAAGAGATAAAATGCCCCCTAGGATGTGCACCTCAGCAAAGCTGGTGAACCTTCACGCCCTTCACAAGGACGGAAGAAAACAGGAGGAGAGCAGAGGAGCTATTTTGAAGCAACCTACACAGGTATTAGAAATATGTGGGATGGTTCCTGGACATGTCATTTCCTCTTCAGTTTTATTGGATTCTGGGATTCATGATGCCAATGATGTTGGTATATTTAGAAAATACCCAAAGACGGGTGGCAAGTACTGACTTGCAGAATCGTCTGAGAAGTGCTGAGTGTCCTGTGACACTGTGTGACATCGTGGTGTCTTCACCTTGTCTAATACATGCCAGGAGCACTTTTGAAAAGGAGGGGGAGAAGGATGTGATATGGATTCTTATTTGAACTAACCAAAGTTCCCTCTAAATTTAAGCAAAATCCTTTGCTTTGCATACATGCTCAGTCGTGTCCCACTCTTTGCCACCCTATGGACTGACTGTTGCCCGACAGACTCCTCTGTCCCTGGGATTTCCCAGGCAAGAATACTGGAGTGGGTTGCCATTTCCTCCTCCAGAACAAAATCTTGATCTTCATCAGTTAGTTGCTCTTCCTCAAAGCCAGCCTCTGCACCACCAACCTCAGTAACTTATTCACAGGAGGAATCAGCTCAGTCAGTGGTTCCCTTGAGTCCACGTCTCCTGCTCTGTCCCCTGGGCTTCCTCCAGGCCCAGCCGGGGCTCCTTGCTTCTGTCTCTGGGCTCAGAGCCCTTTCACTTTGAACCCAAAGACGTTCACCCTGCTCTGGCCCGGGGGCTTCCCTGCTCTCTGACAGCGCCCGTGACGCAGCCTTGACTGGGACCTCTTATACCTCATGTTTGTTGTTTTTCATCCTGGGTCTTTTCTCCTGCTATTTCCTTCTTCTTTATACTCAGCTCCGCCATCAGACTCCAGCAGACTCCATCCTCGCTCAGCCCACCCAGTCTCAGCTCTGGGGTCTTTGACCTCCAGTGTCATTCGGGGGTCAGGACACATAACCAGGAGGAGCCCTAAGAGCAGCAGGGCTGAGCTCAGGAATCATCTTTCCGGTTTAGGCACACAGGTCTCCCCTTCCTCCAGCTCGTGTCTCCATCCCTGTGCTTCTGGGACTCTGAGGTGGGTGAGGCTTCCTGTGAGTGGGTGCTGTGCTGGGACTGCAGCCTTGGACCAAGCGCAGTACTGAGTGCCGGGGTGAGGAGAGGATTGGAGCCCACACACACGTGCTTTCTCCTAACCTGCTGGAAGTAAAGTGGTGCAGCTGCTGGGGAAGGCAGTCTGGTAGTTCTTCTAAATCAATCAGAGAGTGAAATTCAGCCAATCAATCGATCAAGTGTAAACTTACCGTTGACCCACAGATTTCATTCTTAAGTATATGCCCAAGAAATTAAAACATACGTCCACAGTGAAACTGCTAAATTTTACACAACCCTAAAGAGTATCTGAAACCCTGCCTTCCTCCCTAATGACTGTGGGTCCTTGGAGGAGAAATTAGGGACCCATTCCCACCCCTTTATATTTTGTGGGAGAACATGATCTCTACTGAGAGGGCAGAAGATGCAGCTTCTTTTCATCTAAACACAAGGAGATTTGTCAGTAAAGGCCCGGAGTCTGTCTACACCTCCCTGTGGGGAGTGGATACACACGCAGCCTCCTGGAACCAGCTACCTGCCTGGAGAGCTCACCTGGGCAATTCACCACTTGAGCGTCTGTTCAGTCACTCTGTAGCTCAATTCTGTTATCTGTGAAATGGGGAAAACAAACTCACCAACCTAAACATGGTACTAAAGAGGAAAATCGGTGAATACAAAACCCCAGTGTTTTGTATTAAAACAGCAGTGTTTAATATTATTCTATTACAGGAACACCAGATGCTTGAAGAGATGAGACTCCAGTGGTGAGACTCAGCCATGCCATTCAAAGAACACATTTTTTCCTCTTTTTTTCTTACAGACATTTGACTCTGTTGTTCTGGTCATGAATCAGAAGTGGGTGTGCTGCAGATCAGGATGATGGAGAAATGTAGTTCTGGAGCTCAAGCTATTTACTTTTCTGAGAAATCTTCGTAAAAAGCATTAGAAAACTGCCCTTAAAATGGGTCCTGTTTGTATCCGTTGTTCTTCTCACTGAGAGCAAGTGAGTCTGCTGGAAAATGAGCTGCCCTCTGACCTTAGCAACCAGGGCACAGCTGGGATTAACCACGAGGACAATGGGGTCACCGGGAGGACCGCGCCAGGGTCCAGCCTCGAGGGGAGGCAGATCATGCCTGGTCTTCACCTACAGCTGACACAGTTTGCCAATGTCTCTTCAGCTGAGACATTGAGCTATTTTCCCGGGTATACAAAATATTTTTAAAGAAACAGCCTTTTCAGAACTTAAAAAATGTCAGCGTTTCAATAGTTTGTGTTAGAAGTGGTCTTAAACACAAGTCAACATGTATTAACAAGAGAAGAAAGATTTTTAAGGGTTATTTCTGGCTGGGCCTAGTTCCTGAGGGTACGTGAAGAAGCTGCCACATAAGTGTACTGTCACAGGTGCCGGAAAGGCACGTACATGCGTTTCCCATGAGCACGGATGGTAGGGCACAATTTCTTCTGCAGAAGGAAAGGACTTACAGGAGTTGGTCAATAATCTTGTCTTGACTCATAAAGACTTCTTCCTCATGAAGTTGAAGGTAACTGGTGAAGAAATCAGAAGTTGATCTTGAAATACCAGCTGCCTTGAGGCACGGGCAGCGGCTGGTAGAGGTATATATTCGGGCTGAGCGCGCCCGGCACACAGGCTTGCAGGCTGCCTGCCCACCTCTGCTTCCTCCAGGAACACAGGTAAGTGCTTCCAGCAGCTCTGCGCTAACTCAGGAGTCCTTTCTGAAAATAATAATGAATGTGATGTTTTATCGTGCGTGTGTTAAATATTTCATTTGGTATGATGGTATTTGACATATTCTGCCACAGAAGAACTTTTTCTCCTGATTTAGTCCATAGGTAATTTACTTATTTCTAAAAGAAAACCCGCGTTCCCTCGGGAGCACGTGTATCAGGGGTAGGCTGTCCAGCATCCACAGATCCTTCAAGTAAGGCACGGAGGTACCTGATGGGAGATGGCTGGATGTTACCACATCCGTTTTGCCTTTGAATCTGTTATAAATTCACTGGGAAAGACCTGGAGGCTGGGGAAAATTGAAAGGAAAAAGAAAAGGGGGCAGCATGGATGGGATGGTTATACAGCATCACGGACTCAATGAATAGGAATTTGGACAAACTCTGGGAGGTAGTGGAGGACAGAGGAGCTTGTCCATGGAGTGCAAAGAGTTGGACATGACTTAGCAACTGAACAAGAACAACAAAACCTCTGTTATAAAGCACGTTTTACCCACTCTTGTGCAGTCAGTAAGGAAGAAACAGTAAAGATACGCTATTACTTTTTCGAAAACCGTTCTTTAAGTATTAATTTCAATAGTCGTCTAATTATGAGATGGATACAGGTACATCTCTCAATTATGAAATGTATAACATCAAGTTTCTATTATATTTAAGAAACGTTTTCTATAAATAAGGCTTCCCAGGTGGCACTAGTGGTAAAGAACAAATCTACCAGTCCAGGAGCTGTAAGAGATGTGGGTTCAGTCCCTGGGTGGGGAAGATCCCCTGGAGGAAGGCATAGCAACCCACTCCGGTATTCCTAATTTCAAGCCTTCTAATTACTAAATGTATACAAAGGAAAAATCTTCGTCGCCAGAAATCCACAACCCACACATAAGGCATTTCTTTTAGAAATTCTCATTACAGACTACCTTCCTTCCCTAGAGTGATGATAAAATGCATCTGATGCTCTTCCAGGACTTCCAGACCACATCCGGCCACCATGAGTTCCCTCAGTGATGCAATCATCCACCTTGCAATTGATCTGTTCCACCAGATCAGAAAATCAGAGAAGGAAAACATCTTCCTGTCGCCTTTCAGTATCTCGTCAGCCTTAGCCATGACTTACTTAGGGGCCCGAGAAAACACCGCATCACAGATGCAGAAGGTAGGTGGCAGCTGCCTTTCCATCACAGGTTTGCATGGGGTGTCTGCTGGCTGCTGTGCAGATGACCACAGGTCTGCTGTCCCCGGGTCCCACGGGAAGCTCAAGCAGCCCCACGACTGGGTGGGCACAGAGTTATGGGGGCAGGGCTCCCCACCTGCCTCCTGTGCCTGGACTTCCTCTGGGGGCTGGGATGAACCCCTACAACTGCCCAACAACCAGAGGTGAGGCTTTAATGGAAGACTTCAGTAGAAGTGAGGCCCTGACTTAAGTCCACGGGAGATATCTTTACATGTTTCCTCAACGATGAATGAAAAACGAGACACAGTTCTTTACAGTGGACAGCGCTCAAGCAGCTTTGTGTTTCCCACACACAGACTGTGTTTTTTAAGAAGCAAGTGTTTGCACTGAATATTCTTTCTTCTTTTCTTTGTTCCTTATGCTTTGGGGGTTTTTTGTTTGGTTTGGTACTTGGTTTGCATTTTCTTTCCTTTCTTCTTCCTGACTTTTTTCTTTCTTTTTGGTCGACTGTGATGCACACAGATATATCAGGTGACCCTTCTTTGCCCCACTATCTGTCTCCTCCAGGTCCTTCACTTCAATAAAATCGCAGAGAACACAAGAGGAGGAGCCGCAAAAGAGCACGTGAGTTACAGGGCACAGGATTTAGAGGATCACGTATCCACGAGGGTCATAGTTTAAACTGGGAATTTCAGACCAAGTGGGGAAAGTCCACTTTTAGGGACATCTTAAGTGAAACCCAGCGGACAGAGTTGTAGCTCATTTCACGTTACATATATGTGCTTCACGGCTTTGTTATCCTGAGAGGAGAGTAGCATGTGCTTCACGGGAAGGGCTCGGAAACCCAAAGGGGCTTCAGATTGCGCTCTGTTGTTCAGGAATGACAAATGTGGACAATACAACTGCTCTGAGCCACAGTGACTTCATCCCAGTTAACTGGGGATGATAAAATGTCTGCTGAAATACATGCAAATCCATGTGAAACAGATAGCAGGGCCAGGAAAATTGAAAACTCTGATTATGTACTATTTATTATTATTATAGCAAAATTAATCTATACTATTTATAACTGTTTTCGTTAACATTGCCTGTATGAACTCATATATTAATATTATTAGTGTAATGTTACTCATGTGGTAGTTCATCTTATTGAAACAATATAGGCATCAAAATATATTATGGAGTGATGAACTGAAGCTATTGTTTATACTTGTCCAAACTCTCACGTAGCAGGTTAAGGTTCTAGGATTGAGACAAGCCTGGGTTGAAAACCTGGCTCTGCTTTGGAGACTCCTTACCTCTGCACTGTCTTGTCATCATCATGTGCAATCCAGCCAAAGACTTAGAGATGCTGGTATACAGCTGCTGGCAGAGTCCCAGACACACACTGCTCCCACACCGAGAAGTGCGGCCATCAGAACGAAGAGCCGTAGGGCAGAGTCAACAGGTCTTAGAAGACAATCCCACCAGGAGTATAACAGGGCTTCACGTCATAACCTAGGACGATACACAGATTTCACTTTCTCACACAGCTGATGACTGTCAGAGACGCACTATGGTCTGGCCCTCAAGAAGCCTAACTTTAGCTGAGGAGGTGACCCTAAGCATTGCAGACAGCTAAGACAGTGCCTGGAGGAACGGCGCTGCGTGGTAGTTCAAAGGAGAAAAGAGGGATGTCTGAGCAGGAGAAAGAATTGCCTAGGAGACCGGCTGTAGGATTAGGAAGGCTATACCAGTAAAACACACCAATTAGGGGAAATAACCACAACCATCATCCTGGGGATACCGCCCTCTAGACAGGGATCCACAGACCCCTGGGCGTGTAGAGTTTACATTGACAGAGACTCCAATGACCTCACTTTTTGACATTTGAAG
>NW_020190585.1:0-46408 GCF_002263795.3 Bos taurus
ACTGATACATGGCTGATCATGCACTGATCACGTGGCTGATCATGCACTGATCACGTGGCTATCATGCCTGATCACGTGGCTGATCATGCACTGATCACGTGGCTGTCAGCCACTGATCACGAGTGCCACTGATCAGATTTGCACTGATCACGTGGCTGATCAGCACTAATCACGTGGCTATCATGCCCTGATCACGTTGCTGATCATATACTGATCACTGATCATGCACTGATCACGTGTCTGATCGTACACTGATCATGTGGCTGATCTTGCACTAATCACGTTGCTTATCATGCATTGATCAGGTTGCTATCATGCACTGATCAATGCTGATCATGCACTGATCTCGATACTGATCATGCACTGGTCACGTGGCTAACATGCACTGATCACCTGGCTGATCATACACTGATCAAGTGACTGATCATGCACTGATCACGTGACTGTGCAGCCCTGATCACGTGGCTAATCATGCAGTGATCACGTTGCGCATCATGCACTGATACATGACAGCACATGAACTGATCACGTGGACATTATACACTGCTCAAGTGACAGATCATGCACTAATCACATGAATGATCATGCACTGATCACGTGGCTATCATGTACTGATCACGTGGCTAATCATACAGAGATCAAATGGCTGATCATGCACTGATTACGTGGCTGATCATGCACAGATCACGTAGCTATATGCACTGATCACATGGCTATCATGCACTGATCCCGTGGCTGATGCACTGATCACGTGACTTATCAGGCACTAGTCATGTGGTTATCATGCACTGATCACGTGGCTGATCATACACTGATCACGTGACTGATCATGCACTGATCACCTGCCTGATCATGCACTGATCACCTGACTGATCATACACTATTCACGTATCTGGGCATGCACTGAGCACATGGCTGATTATGCACAGATCAAGTGGCTGATCATGCGCTGATCACGTGGCTACCATGCACTGTCAGGTGGCTATCATGCACTGATCACGTGGCTGATCATACACTGATCATGTGACTGCAACACTGAACTGATCACGTGGCTATCATGCACTGATCACTGTCTACCGTGAAAGATCACGTGACTGCCCATAAATGATCAGTACCTGTTCATGCACTGTTTTCGTGGCTCTCATGCATTGATCACGTGGCTGATCTTCCATTGATCACGTGACTGATTATGCACTGATTGCGTAGCTGTCATGCACTGATCACATGAGTTCGCATGCCCTGATCACGTGGTTATCATGCACTGATCACAGTGGCTAATCATACATTGATCACGTAACTCATCATGCACTGATCACGAAGCTGATCTTAAACTTATCACGTGCTGTGCATGCACTGATCACGTGGCTGATCATGCACAGATCATGTGGCATATGCACTCATCACGTGTTAATCATACACTAACCAGTGGCTGATCATGCACTAATCACGTTGCAGATCATTCACTGATCACGTGGCTGATCATACACTGATCACGTCGCTCATCATGCACTGATCACGTCGCAGATCATACACTAACCACGTGGCTGATCATGCACTAATCACGTTGGAGATCATTCACTGATCACGTTGTTATCATGCACTTATCACGTGGCTGATCATGCACTGCTCATGTGACTGGGCATGCACTGATCACGTAGATTCATACATTGATCACGTGTCTATCATGCACTGAACACATGGCTGATCATACAATTATCACATGACTGCACATTCACTGATCACGTGGCTGACCATACAGTGATCACGTGGCTGATCATGCACTGATTACATGGCTGATCATGCACTGATCACGTAAGCTTTCATGCACTGATCACCTGGCTATCATGCAGTGATCCCATGCCTGATCATGCACTGATCTTAATACGCATCATGAACTGGTCACGTGGCTATCATGCACTGATCACCAGGCTGATCATACACTGATCACGTGACTGATCATACACTGATCACGTGCCTGATCATGCACTTATCACGTGACTGTTCATGCACTGAATCAACTGGCTGATCATGCACTGATCACGAACCTGATCATACACTGATCACGTGACTGTGCATGCACTGATCACATGGCTGATCATGCACTGATCACGTGGCTGATCATGCACTGATCACGTGGCTGATCATGCACTGATCACGTGGCTGGTCATGCACTAATCACGTTGTTTGTCATGCACTGATCAGGTTGCTATCATGCACTGATCACTTGTCTGATTATACACTGAGCACGTGACTTCGCATGCACTGATCAGTGACTGATGAAGCACTGATCACATGTCTGATCATACACTGATCATGTGACTGCGCATGCACTGATCATACACTGATCATGGCTGATCATGCACTTATCACGTGACTGTTCATGCACTAATCAACTGGCTGATCATGCACTGATCACGAACCTGATCATACACTGATCACGTGACTGTGCATGCACTGATCACATGGCTGATCATGCACTGATCACGTGGCTGATCATGCACTGATCACGTGGCTGATCATGCACTGATCACGTGGCTATCATGCACTGATCACGTGACTTCACATGCACTGATCACGTCATTGTAGGCAATGATCACGTGGCTATCATGCACTGGTCACGTGGCTCATCATGCACTGATCACGTGGCTGATAATACACTGATCACGTGGCTGGTCATGCACTAATCACGTTGCTTGTCATGCACTGATCAGGTTGCTATCATGCACTGATCACGTGTCTGATTATACACTGAGCACGTGACTTCGCATGCACTGATCACGTGACTGATGAAGCACTGATCACATGTCTGATCATACACTGATCATGTGACTGCGCATGCACTGATCATACACTGATCACGTGGCTGATCATGCACTAAACACGTTGCTTATCATGTACTGATCAGGTGGCTATCATGCAATGATCACGTGGCTGATCATACACTGATCACGTGACTGATCAAGCACTGATCACGTGACTGATCAAGCACTGATCACGTGTCTGATCATGCACTAATCACGATGCTTATCAGGCACTGATCAGGTGGCTATCATGCACTGATCAGTGGCTGATCATAACTGACCACGTGACTTCCCATGCACTGATCACATGTCGATCATGCACTGATCACGTGACTGCTCATGCACTGATTATGTGGATGATCATACACTGATCACGTGAATGATCACGCACTGATCACGTGACTGATCTTGCACTGATCACGTGACTGCATGTACACTGATTATTGGATGATCATACACTGATCACGTGACTGATCATGCACTGAACACATGGCTGATCATACACTGATCACGTGACTGCACATGCCCTGATCACGTGGCTTATCATACAGTGATCACGTGGCTGATCATGCACTGATTACGTGGCTGACCATGCGCTGATCACGTAGCTATCATGCACTGAACAGATGGCTATCATTCACTGATCCCATGGCTGATCATGCACTGATTTCCTGACTGATCATGCACTGATCTCGTGACGGATCATGAAATGATCACGTGGATGATCATGCACTGATCATGAAGCTGATCATACACTGATCACATGACTGTGCATGCACTGATCACATGGCTGATCATGCACTTATTACGTGACTGATCATGCACTGATCACGTGGCTGATCATGCACTGATCACGAAGCTGATCATACACTGATCACGTGACTGTGCATGCACTGATCACATGGCTGAACATACACTGATCACATGACTGCGCATGCACTGATCACGTGAAAGATCATGCACTGATCACGTGGCTTATCATGCACTGATCTCGTGGCTGATCATGCACTGATAACCTGGTTATCATACACTGATCACGTGGCTATCATGCCCTGATCACGTTGCTGATCATATACTGATCACGTGACTGATCATGCACTGATCACGTGTCTGATCGTACACTGATCATGTGGCTGATCTTGCACTAATCACGTTGCTTATCATGCATTGATCAGTTGCTATCATGCACTGATCACATGCCTGATCATGCACTGATCTCGATACTGATCATGCACTGGTCACGTGGCTAACATGCACTGATCACCTGGCTGATCATACACTGATCAAGTGACTGATCATGCACTGATCACGTGACTGTGCATGCCCTGATCACGTGGCTAATCATGCAGTGATCACGTTGCGCATCATGCACTGGATCCATGACAGCACATGAACTGATCACGTGGACATTATACACTGCTCAAGTGACAGATCATGCACTAATCACATGAATGATCATGCCACTGATCACGTTGGCTATCATGTACTGATCACGTGCTAATCATACAGAGATCAAATGGCTGATCATGCACTGATTACGTGGCTGATCATGCACAGATCACGTAGCTATCATGCAACTGATCACATGGCTATCATGCACTGATCCCGTGCTGATCATGCACTGATCACGTGACTTATCAGGCACTAGTCATGTGGTTATCATGCACTGATCACGTGGCTGATCATACACTGATCACGTGACTGATCATGCACTGATCACCTGCCTGAATCATGCACTGATCACCTGACTGATCATACACTATTCACGTATCTGGGCATGCACTGAGCACATGGCTGATTATGCACAGATCAAGTGGCTGATCATGCGCTGATCACCTGGCTACCATGCACTGCTCAGGTGGCTATCATGCACTGATCACGTGGCTGATCATACACTGATCATGTGACTGCACATGAACTGATCACGTGGCTATCATGCACTGATCACCTGTCTACCGTGAACTGATCACGTGACTGCCCATGAACTGATCACGTACCTGTTCATGCACTGTTTTCGTGGCTCTCATGCATTGATCACGTGGCTGATCTTCCATTGATCACGTGACTGATTATGCACTGATTGCGTAAGCTGTCATGCACTGATCACATGAGTTCGCATGCCCTGATCACGTGGTTATCATGCACTGATCACGTGGCTAATCATACATTGATCACGTAACTCATCATGCACTGATCACGAAGCTGATCTTAAACTGATCACGTGCCTGGGCATGCACTGATCACGTGGCTGATCATGCACAGATCATGTGGCAGATCATGCACTCATCACGTGGTTAATCATACACTAACCACGTGGCTGATCATGCACTAATCACGTTGCAGATCATTCACTGATCACGTGGCTGATCATACACTGATCACGTCGCTCATCATGCACTGATCACGTCGCAGATCATACACTAACCACGTGGCTGATCATGCACTAATCACGTTGGAGATCATTCACTGATCACGTGGCTGATCATACACTGATCACGTTGCTTATCATGCACTTATCACGTGGCTGATCATGCACTGCTCATGTGACTGGGCATGCACTGATCACGTAGATATCATACATTGATCACGTGTCTATCATGCACTGAACACATGGCTGATCATACAATTATCACATGACTGCACATTCACTGATCACGTGGCTGACCATACAGTGATCACGTGGCTGATCATGCACTGATTACATGGCTGATCATGCACTGATCACGTAGCTTTCATGCACTGATCACCTGGCTATCATGCAGTGATCCCATGCCTGATCATGCACTGATCTTAATACGCATCATGAACTGGTCACGTGGCTATCATGCACTGATCACCAGGCTGATCATACACTGATCACGTGACTGATCATACACTGATCACGTGCCTGATCATGCACTTATCACGTGACTGTTCATGCACTAATCAACTGGCTGATCATGCACTGATCACGAACCTGATCATACACTGATCACGTGACTGTGCATGCACTGATCACATGGCTGATCATGCACTGATCACGTGGCTGATCATGCACTGATCACGTGGCTGATCATGCACTGATCACGAAGCTGATCATACACTGATCACCTCACTGTGCATGCACTGATCACATGGCTGATCATGCACTGATCACGTGGCTGATCATGCGCTGATCACGTGGCTAATCATGCACTAATCACGTTGCTTACCATGCTCTGATCAAGTGGCTGTCATGCACTGATCACCAGGCTGATCATACACTGATCACGTGACTGATCATACACTGATCACGTGCCTGATCATGCACTTATCACGTGACTGTTCATGCACTAATCAACTGGCTGATCATGCACTGATCACGAACCTGATCATACACTGATCACGTGACTGTGCATGCACTGATCACATGGCTGATCATGCACTGATCACGTGGCTGATCATGCACTGATCACGTGGCTGATCATGCACTGATCACGAAGCTGATCATACACTGATCACCTCACTGTGCATGCACTGATCACATGGCTGATCATGCACTGATCACGTGGCTGATCATGCGCTGATCACGTGGCTAATCATGCACTAATCACGTTGCTTACCATGCTCTGATCAAGTGGCTGTCATGCACTGATCACATGGCTGACCATACACTGATCACATGACTACGCAGGCACTGCTCACGTGACAGATCATGCACTGATCACGTGGCTATCATGCACTGATCACGTTTCTATCATGCCACTGATCACGTGACTGTGCATTAACTGAACACGTACCTGTTCATACACTGTTTACGTGGCTATCATGCACTGATCAAGTGGCTGAATCATGCATTGATCAAGTGACTGATTATGCACTGATTGTGTAGCTGTCATGCACTGATCACATGACTGCGCATGCCATGATCACGTGACAGATCATGCACTGATCACATTGCGTATCATGCACTGATCACATGACGGCGCATGAACTCATCACGTGGATATTATACACTGATCAAGTGACAGAAAATTCACTAATTACGTGACTGATCATGAACTGATCACGTGGCTAATCATGCAGTGATCACGTGACTGATCATACACTGATCACGTGGCTGATCATACACTGATCACGAGACTGATCATGAGCTGATCACGTGCCTGATCATGCACTGATCACGTGCCTGATCATGCACTGATCACGTGGCTGATCATGCACTGCTCATGTGACTGAGCATGCACAGATCACCTAGATATCATGCATTATCACTTGTCTATCATGCACTGAGCACATGGCTGATCATTCACTGATCACGTAACTGCACATGCAGTGATCACGTGGCTGTTCAGGCCCTGATCACATGGCTGATCACGCACTGATCACGTGGCTGATCATGCACTGATCACGTGGCTGATCATGCACTGATCACGTGGCTGATCATGCCCTGATCACGTGGCTGATCATGCACTGATCACGTGGCTGTTCAGGCACTGATCACGTGCCTGATCATGCACTGATCACGTGGCTGATCATGCACTGCTCATGTGACTGAGCATGCACAGATCACGTAGATATCGTGCATTATCACTTGTCTATCATGCACTGAACACATGGCTGATCATTCACTGATCACGTAACTGCACATGCAGTGATCACGTGGCTGTTCAGGCCCTGATCACATGGCTGATCATGCACTGATCACGTGGCTGATCATGCACTGATCACGTGGCTATCATGCCCTGATCACGTGGCTGATCATGCACTGATCACGTGGCTGTTCAGGCACTGATCACGTGCCTCATCATGCACTGATCACGTGGCTGATCATGCACTGATCACGTGGCTATCATGCCCTGATCACGTTGCTGATCATATACTGATCACGTGACTGATCATGCACTGATCACGTGTCTGATCGTACACTGATCATGTGGCTGATCTTGCACTAATCACGTTGCTTATCATGCATTGATCAGGTTGCTATCATGCACTGATCACATGCCTGATCATGCACTGATCTCGATACTGATCATGCACTGGTCACGTGGCTAACATGCACTGATCACCTGGCTGATCATACACTGATCAAGTGACTGATCATGCACTGATCACGTGACTGTGCATGCCCTGATCACGTGGCTAATCATGCAGTGATCACGTTGCGCATCATGCACTGATCACATGACAGCACATGAACTGATCACGTGGACATTATACACTGCTCAAGTGACAGATCATGCACTAATCACATGAATGATCATGCACTGATCACGTGGCTATCATGTACTGATCACGTGGCTAATCATACAGAGATCAAATGGCTGATCATGCACTGATTACGTGGCTGATCATGCACAGATCACGTAGCTATCATGCACTGATCACATGGCTATCATGCACTGATCCCGTGGCTGATCATGCACTGATCACATGACTTATCAGGCACTAGTCATGTGGTTATCATGCACTGATCACGTGGCTGATCATACACTGATCACGTGACTGATCATGCACTGATCACGTGTCTGATCATGCACTGATCACCTGACTGATCATACACTATTCATGTATCTGGGCATGCACTGAGCACATGGCTGATTATGCACAGATCAAGTGGCTGATCATGCGCTGATCACGTGGCTACCATGCACTGCTCAGGTGGCTATCATGCACTGATCACGTGGCTGATCATACACTGATCATGTGACTGCACATGAACTGATCACGTGGCTATCATGCACTGATCACCTGTCTACCGTGAACTGATCACGTGACTGCCCATGAACTGATCACGTACCTGTTCATGCACTGTTTTCGTGGCTCTCATGCATTGATCACGTGGCTGATCTTCCATTGATCACGTGACTGATTATGCACTGATTGCGTAGCTGTCATGCACTGATCACATGAGTTCGCATGCCCTGATCACGTGGTTATCATGCACTGATCACGTGGCTAATCATACATTGATCACGTAACTCATCATGCACTGATCACGAAGCTGATCTTAAACTGATCACGTGCCTGTGCATGCACTGATCACGTGGCTGATCATGCACAGATCATGTGGCAGATCATGCACTCATCATGTGGTTAATCATACACTATCCACGTGGCTGATCATGCATTAATCACGTTGCAGATCATTCACTGATCACGTGGCTGATCATACACTGATCACGTCGCTCATCATGCACTGATCACGTCGCAGATCATACACTAACCACGTGGCTGATCATGCACTAATCACGTTGGAGATCATTCACTGATCACGTGGCTGATCATACACTGATCACGTTGCTTATCATGCACTTATCACGTGGCTGATCATGCACTGCTCATGTGACTGGGCATGCACTGATCACGTAGATATCATACATTGATCACGTGTCTATCATGCACTGAACACATGGCTGATCATACAATTATCACGTGACTGCACATTCACTGATCACGTGGCTGACCATACAGTGATCACGTGGCTGATCATGCACTGATTACATGGCTGATCATGCACTGATCACGTAGCTTTCATGCACTGATCACATGGCTATCATGCAGTGATCCCATGCCTGATCATGCACTGATCTTAATACGCATCATGAACTGGTCACGTGGCTATCATGCACTGATCACCAGGCTGATCATGCACTGATCACGTGACTGATCATACACTGATCACGTGCCTGATCATGCACTTATCACGTGACTGTTCATGCACTAATCAACTGGCTGATCATGCACTGATCACGAACCTGATCATACACTGATCACGTGACTGTGCATGCACTGATCACATGGCTGATCATGCACTGATCACGTGGCTGATCATGCACTGATCACGTGGCTGATCATGCACTGATCACGAAGCTGATCATACACTGATCACCTCACTGTGCATGCACTGATCACATGGCTGATCATGCACTGATCACGTGGCTGATCATGCGCTGATCACGTGGCTAATCATGCACTAATCACGTTGCTTACCATGCTCTGATCAAGTGGCTGTCATGCACTGATCACATGGCTGACCATACACTGATCACATGACTACGCAGGCACTGATCACGTGACAGATCATGCACTGATCACGTGGCTATCATGCACTGATCACGTTTCTATCATGCACTGATCACGTGACTGTGCATTAACTGAACACGTACCTGTTCATACACTGTTTACGTGGCTATCATGCACTGATCAAGTGGCTGATCATGCATTGATCAAGTGACTGATTATGCACTGATTGTGTAGCTGTCATGCACTGATCACATGACTGCGCATGCCATGATCACGTGACAGATCATGCACTGATCACATTGCGTATCATGCACTGATCACATGACGGCGCATGAACTCATCACGTGGATATTATACACTGATCAAGTGACAGAAAATTCACTAATTACGTGACTGATCATGAACTGATCACGTGGCTATCATGCACTGATCACGTGACTGATCATACACTAGTCACGTGGCTATCATGCACTGATCACGTGGCTGATCATACACTGATCAGGAGACTGATCATGAGCTGATCACGTGCCTGATCATGCACTGATCACGTGCCTGATCATGCACTGATCAGGTGACTGATCATGCACTAATCACGTGCCTGATCATGCACTGATCATGTGGCTGGTCATGCACTGATCACGAGGCTGATCATACACTAATCACGTGCCTATGCATGCACTGATCACATGGTTTATGATGCACTGCTCAGGTGGGTGATCGTGCACTGATCACGTGGCTGGTCATACACTGATCACGTGGCTGATCATGCATTAATCACGTTGTGGATCATGCACTGATCACGTGGCTGATAATACAGTGATCACGTGGCTGATCATGCACTGATCGCGTGGAGGATCATACAATGATCACATGACTGATCATGCTCTGATCAAGAGCCTGACCATGCACTCATCACGTGGCTGATCATACACTGATCACGTGATTGTGCATACACTGATCACGTGACAGATCATGCACGGATCACGTGGCTATCATGCACTGATCACCTGTCTATCATGCAGTGATCACGTGACTGCGCATGAACTGATCACGTACCTGTCCATGTACTGTTTTCGTGGCTATCATGCACTGATCACGTGGCTGATCGTGCATTGATCACGTGGCTGATTAGGCACTGATTGCGTAGCTGTCATGCACTGATCACATGAGTTCCCATGCCATGATTTCGTGACTGATCATGCACTGATCACGTGGCTATCATGCACTGACCACGTGGCTAATCATACATTGATCACGTAACTCATCATGCACTGATCATGAAGCTGATCTTACACTGATCACGTGACTGTGCATGCACTGATCACGTGGCTGATCATGCACTGTTCACGTATTTGTAGGCAATGATCACGTGGCTATCATGCACTTATCACGTATCTATCATGCACTGAACACGTGGCTGATCATACACTGATCATGTGACTGCTGTTGCACAAATCACGTGACTGCACATTCACTGATCACGTTATTGAAGGCAATGATAACGTGGCTGATCCTGCACTGCTCATGTGACTGAGCATGCACTGATCACGTAGATATCATGCATTGATCACTTGTCTATCATGCACTGAACACATGGCTGATCATACACTGATCACGTGACTGCACATGCACTGATCACGTGGCTGACCATACAGTGATCATGTGGCTGATCATGCACTGATTAAGTGGCTGATCATGCACAGATCCCGTAGCTATCATGCACTGATCCCATGGCTATCATGCACTGATCCCATGGATGATTATGCACTGATCTCGAGACTGATCATGCACTGGTCACGTGGCTATCATGCACTGATAACCTGGCTGATCATACACTGATGACGTGACGGATCATGCACTGATCACGTCCCTGATCATGCACTTATCACGTGACTGATCATGCACTGATCTCGTGACTGATTATGCACTTATCACGTGACTGATCATGCACTGATCACGTGACTGATCATGCACTGATCACGTGCCTGATCATGCACTGCTCACGTGACTAATCATGCACTGATCACGAAGCTGATCATACACTGATTACGTGGCTGATCATACACTGATCACTTGACTGATCATGCACTTATCACGAAGCTGAGAATACACTGATCACTTGACTGAGCATGAACTGATCACGTGGCTGATCATGCACTGATCACGTGGTTGATCATGCTCTGATAACCTGGCTATCATACACTGATAACGTGCCTGATCATGCACTGATCTCGTGGCTGATCATCCACTGATCACGAAGCTGATCATACACTGATCACGTGACTGTGCATGTAATGATCATGTGGCTAATCATGCACTGATCACGTGGCTGATCATGCACTGATCACGTGGCTGATCATGCACTGATCATGATGCTAATCATACACTGATCACATGACTGTGCATGCACTGATAACGTGGCTGATCATGCACTGATCACGTGGCTGATCATACACTGATCACGTGACTGATCATGTACTGATTAATCATGTTCTGGTCACGTATCTATCATGCACTGATCATGTGGCTGATCATACACTGATCACGTGACTGATCATGCACAGATCACGTGGCTATCGGGCACTGATCACTTGATTTTGCATGCATTTATCACGTGGCTGATCATGCCCTAATCACATGGCTGATCATGAACTTATAACATGACTTAGCATGCAGTGATCACGTGTCTGAATAGTGCTGATCATGTGACTCATCAATAATTTATCACGTGGCTATAATGCAATGATCATGAGAGTGCGCATGCAGTGATCACGTGGATGATCATACACTGATCACGTGACTGATCATGCACTGATCACGTGGCTATCATGCACT
Organism: Bos taurus; assembly: GCF_002263795.3. NCBI lineage: Eukaryota > Metazoa > Chordata > Mammalia > Artiodactyla > Bovidae > Bos > Bos taurus. Next base: position 12,624 of record NW_020190585.1, read on the forward strand.
GATCACGTGACTTCACATGCACTGATCACGTCATTGTAGGCAATGGTCACGTGGCTATCATGCACTGGTCACGTGGCTCATCATGCACTGATCACGTGGCTGATAATACACTGATCACGTGGCTGGTCATGCACTAATCACGTTGCTTGTCATGCACTGATCAGGTTGCTATCATGCACTGATCACGTGTCTGATTATACACTGAGCACGTGACTTCGCATGCACTGATCACGTGACTGATGAAGCACTGATCACATGTCTGATCATACACTGATCATGTGACTGCGCATGCACTGATCATACACTGATCACGTGGCTGATCATGCACTAAACACGTTGCTTATCATGTACTGATCAGGTGGCTATCATGCAATGATCACGTGGCTGATCATACACTGATCACGTGACTGATCAAGCACTGATCACGTGACTGATCAAGCACTGATCACGTGTCTGATCATGCACTAATCACGATGCTTATCAGGCACTGATCAGGTGGCTATCATGCACTGATCACGTGGCTGATCATAACTGACCACGTGACTTCCCATGCACTGATCACATGTCTATCATGCACTGATCACGTGACTGCTCATGCACTGATTATGTGGATGATCATACACTGATCACGTGAATGATCACGCACTGATCACGTGACTGATCTTGCACTGATCACGTGACTGCATGTACACTGATTATTGGATGATCATACACTGATCACGTGACTGATCATGCACTGAACACATGGCTGATCATACACTGATCACGTGACTGCACATGCCCTGATCACGTGGCTTATCATACAGTGATCACGTGGCTGATCATGCACTGATTACGTGGCTGACCATGCGCTGATCACGTAGCTATCATGCACTGAACAGATGGCTATCATTCACTGATCCCATGGCTGATCATGCACTGATTTCCTGACTGATCATGCACTGATCTCGTGACGGATCATGAAATGATCACGTGGATGATCATGCACTGATCATGAAGCTGATCATACACTGATCACATGACTGTGCATGCACTGATCACATGGCTGATCATGCACTTATTACGTGACTGATCATGCACTGATCACGTGGCTGATCATGCACTGATCACGAAGCTGATCATACACTGATCACGTGACTGTGCATGCACTGATCACATGGCTGAACATACACTGATCACATGACTGTGCATGCACTGATCACGTGAAAGATCATGCACTGATCACGTGGCTTATCATGCACTGATCTCGTGGCTGATCATGCACTGATAACCTGGCTATCATACACTGATCACGTGACTAATCATGCACTCTTCACGTGCCTGATCATGCACTGATCACGTGGGTGATCATGCTCTGATAACGAGGCTGATCATACACTGATCACGTGACTGTGCGTGCACTGACAACGTGGTTGATCTTGCACTGAACACGTGGTGATCATGCACTGATTACGTGGCTGATCATACACTGATCACGTGACTGATCATGCACTCTTCACGTGCCTGATGGTGCACTGATCACGTGGCTGATCATGGACTGATTACGAAGCTGATCATACACTGATCTCGTGACTGTGCATGCACTGATCACGTGGCTGATCATGCACTGATCACGCGGTGATCATTCACTGATCACATGGCTGATCATAGACTGATAAAGTGGCTTATCATGTACTAATCACGTTGTGGATCATGCACTGATAACGTGGCTGATCATACACTGATAACGTCGCTGATCATGCACGGATCACGTGGCTGATCGTACACTGATCACATGACAGATCATGCACTGATCACGTGCCTGATCATGCACTGATCACGTGGCTGATCATGCACTGCTCATGTGACTGAGCATGCACAGATCACGTAGATATCATGCATTATCACTTGTCTATCATGCACTGAACACATGGCTGATCATTCACTGATCACGTAACTGCACATGCAGTGATCACGTGGCTGTTCAGGCACTGATCACATGGCTGATCATGCACTGATCACGTGGCTGATCATGCACTGATCACGTGGCTATCATGCCCTGATCACGTGGCTGATCATGCACTGATCACGTGGCTGTTCAGGCACTGATCACGTGCCTCATCTTGCACTGATCACGTGGCTGATCATGCACTAATCACGTGGCTATCATGCCCTGATCACGTTGCTGATCATATACTGATCACGTGACTGATCATGCACTGATCACGTGTCTGATCGTACACTGATCATGTGGCTGATCTTGCACTAATCACGTTGCTTATCATGCATTGATCAGGTTGCTATCATGCACTGATCACATGCCTGATCATGCACTGATCTCGATACTGATCATGCACTGGTCACGTGGCTAACATGCACTGATCACCTGGCTGATCATACACTGATCAAGTGACTGATCATGCACTGATCACGTGACTGTGCATGCCCTGATCACGTGGCTAATCATGCAGTGATCACGTTGCGCATCATGCACTGATCACATGACAGCACATGAACTGATCACGTGGACATTATACACTGCTCAAGTGACAGATCATGCACTAATCACATGAATGATCATGCACTGATCACGTGGCTATCATGTACTGATCACGTGGCTAATCATACAGAGATCAAATGGCTGATCATGCACTGATTACGTGGCTGATCATGCACAGATCACGTAGCTATCATGCACTGATCACATGGCTATCATGCACTGATCCCGTGGCTGATCATGCACTGATCACGTGACTTATCAGGCACTAGTCATGTGGTTATCATGCACTGATCACGTGGCTGATCATACACTGATCACGTGACTGATCATGCACTGATCACCTGCCTGATCATGCACTGATCACCTGACTGATCATACACTATTCACGTATCTGGGCATGCACTGAGCACATGGCTGATTATGCACAGATCAAGTGGCTGATCATGCGCTGATCACGTGGCTACCATGCACTGCTCAGGTGGCTATCATGCACTGATCACGTGGCTGATCATACACTGATCATGTGACTGCACATGAACTGATCACGTGGCTATCATGCACTGATCACCTGTCTACCGTGAACTGATCACGTGACTGCCCATGAACTGATCACGTACCTGTTCATGCACTGTTTTCGTGGCTCTCATGCATTGATCACGTGGCTGATCTTCCATTGATCACGTGACTGATTATGCACTGATTGCGTAGCTGTCATGCACTGATCACATGAGTTCGCATGCCCTGATCACGTGGTTATCATGCACTGATCACGTGGCTAATCATACATTGATCACGTAACTCATCATGCACTGATCACGAAGCTGATCTTAAACTGATCACGTGCCTGTGCATGCACTGATCACGTGGCTGATCATGCACAGATCATGTGGCAGATCATGCACTCATCACGTGGTTAATCATACACTAACCACGTGGCTGATCATGCACTAATCACGTTGCAGATCATTCACTGATCACGTGGCTGATCATACACTGATCACGTCGCTCATCATGCACTGATCACGTCGCAGATCATACACTAACCACGTGGCTGATCATGCACTAATCACGTTGGAGATCATTCACTGATCACGTGGCTGATCATACACTGATCACGTTGCTTATCATGCACTTATCACGTGGCTGATCATGCACTGCTCATGTGACTGGGCATGCACTGATCACGTAGATATCATACATTGATCACGTGTCTATCATGCACTGAACACATGGCTGATCATACAATTATCACATGACTGCACATTCACTGATCACGTGGCTGACCATACAGTGATCACGTGGCTGATCATGCACTGATTACATGGCTGATCATGCACTGATCACGTAGCTTTCATGCACTGATCACCTGGCTATCATGCAGTGATCCCATGCCTGATCATGCACTGATCTTAATACGCATCATGAACTGGTCACGTGGCTATCATGCACTGATCACCAGGCTGATCATACACTGATCACGTGACTGATCATACACTGATCACGTGCCTGATCATGCACTTATCACGTGACTGTTCATGCACTAATCAACTGGCTGATCATGCACTGATCACGAACCTGATCATACACTGATCACGTGACTGTGCATGCACTGATCACATGGCTGATCATGCACTGATCACGTGGCTGATCATGCACTGATCACGTGGCTGATCATGCACTGATCACGTGGCTATCATGCACTGATCACGTGACTTCACATGCACTGATCACGTCATTGTAGGCAATGATCACGTGGCTATCATGCACTGGTCACGTGGCTCATCATGCACTGATCACGTGGCTGATAATACACTGATCACGTGGCTGGTCATGCACTAATCACGTTGCTTGTCATGCACTGATCAGGTTGCTATCATTCACTGATCACGTGTCTGATTATACACTGAGCACGTGACTTCGCATGCACTGATCACGTGACTGATGAAGCACTGATCACATGTCTGATCATACACTGATCATGTGACTGCGCATGCACTGATCATACACTGATCACGTGGCTGATCATGCACTAAACACGTTGCTTATCATGTACTGATCAGGTGGCTATCATGCAATGATCACGTGGCTGATCATACACTGATCACGTGACTGATCAAGCACTGATCACGTGACTGATCAAGCACTGATCACGTGTCTGATCATGCACTAATCACGATGCTTATCAGGCACTGATCAGGTGGCTATCATGCACTGATCACGTGGCTGATCATAACTGACCACGTGACTTCCCATGCACTGATCACATGTCTATCATGCACTGATCACGTGACTGCTCATGCACTGATTATGTGGATGATCATACACTGATCACGTGAATGATCACGCACTGATCACGTGACTGATCTTGCACTGATCACGTGACTGCATGTACACTGATTATTGGATGATCATACACTGATCACGTGACTGATCATGCACTGAACACATGGCTGATCATACACTGATCACGTGACTGCACATGCCCTGATCACGTGGCTTATCATACAGTGATCACGTGGCTGATCATGCACTGATTACGTGGCTGACCATGCGCTGATCACGTAGCTATCATGCACTGAACAGATGGCTATCATTCACTGATCCCATGGCTGATCATGCACTGATTTCCTGACTGATCATGCACTGATCTCGTGACGGATCATGAAATGATCACGTGGATGATCATGCACTGATCATGAAGCTGATCATACACTGATCACATGACTGTGCATGCACTGATCACATGGCTGATCATGCACTTATTACGTGACTGATCATGCACTGATCACGTGGCTGATCATGCACTGATCACGAAGCTGATCATACACTGATCACGTGACTGTGCATGCACTGATCACATGGCTGAACATACACTGATCACATGACTGCGCATGCACTGATCACGTGAAAGATCATGCACTGATCACGTGGCTTATCATGCACTGATCTCGTGGCTGATCATGCACTGATAACCTGGTTATCATACACTGATCACGTGACTAATCATGCACTCTTCACGTGCCTGATCATGCACTGATCACGTGGGTGATCATGCTCTGATAACGAGGCTGATCATACACTGATCACGTGACTGTGCGTGCACTGACAACGTGGTTGATCTTGCACTGAACACGTGGTGATCATGCACTGATTACGTGGCTGATCATACACTGATCACGTGACTGATCATGCACTCTTCACGTGCCTGATGGTGCACTGATCACGTGGCTGATCATGGACTGATTACGAAGCTGATCATACACTGATCTCGTGACTGTGCATGCACTGATCACGTGGCTGATCATGCACTGATCACGCGGTGATCATTCACTGATCACATGGCTGATCATAGACTGATAAAGTGGCTTATCATGTACTAATCACGTTGTGGATCATGCACTGATAACGTGGCTGATCATACACTGATAACGTCGCTGATCATGCACGGATCACGTGGCTGATCGTACACTGATCACATGACAGATCATGCACTGATCACGTGCCTGATCATGCACTGATCACGTGGCTGATCATGCACTGCTCATGTGACTGAGCATGCACAGATCACGTAGATATCATGCATTATCACTTGTCTATCATGCACTGAACACATGGCTGATCATTCACTGATCACGTAACTGCACATGCAGTGATCACGTGGCTGTTCAGGCACTGATCACATGGCTGATCATGCACTGATCACGTGGCTGATCATGCACTGATCACGTGGCTATCATGCCCTGATCACGTGGCTGATCATGCACTGATCACGTGGCTGTTCAGGCACTGATCACGTGCCTCATCTTGCACTGATCACGTGGCTGATCATGCACTAATCACGTGGCTATCATGCCCTGATCACGTTGCTGATCATATACTGATCACGTGACTGATCATGCACTGATCACGTGTCTGATCGTACACTGATCATGTGGCTGATCTTGCACTAATCACGTTGCTTATCATGCATTGATCAGGTTGCTATCATGCACTGATCACATGCCTGATCATGCACTGATCTCGATACTGATCATGCACTGGTCACGTGGCTAACATGCACTGATCACCTGGCTGATCATACACTGATCAAGTGACTGATCATGCACTGATCACGTGACTGTGCATGCCCTGATCACGTGGCTAATCATGCAGTGATCACGTTGCGCATCATGCACTGATCACATGACAGCACATGAACTGATCACGTGGACATTATACACTGCTCAAGTGACAGATCATGCACTAATCACATGAATGATCATGCACTGATCACGTGGCTATCATGTACTGATCACGTGGCTAATCATACAGAGATCAAATGGCTGATCATGCACTGATTACGTGGCTGATCATGCACAGATCACGTAGCTATCATGCACTGATCACATGGCTATCATGCACTGATCCCGTGGCTGATCATGCACTGATCACGTGACTTATCAGGCACTAGTCATGTGGTTATCATGCACTGATCACGTGGCTGATCATACACTGATCACGTGACTGATCATGCACTGATCACCTGCCTGATCATGCACTGATCACCTGACTGATCATACACTATTCACGTATCTGGGCATGCACTGAGCACATGGCTGATTATGCACAGATCAAGTGGCTGATCATGCGCTGATCACGTGGCTACCATGCACTGCTCAGGTGGCTATCATGCACTGATCACGTGGCTGATCATACACTGATCATGTGACTGCACATGAACTGATCACATGGCTATCATGCACTGATCACCTGTCTACCGTGAACTGATCACGTGACTGCCCATGAACTGATCACGTACCTGTTCATGCACTGTTTTCGTGGCTCTCATGCATTGATCACGTGGCTGATCTTCCATTGATCACGTGACTGATTATGCACTGATTGCGTAGCTGTCATGCACTGATCACATGAGTTCGCATGCCCTGATCACGTGGTTATCATGCACTGATCACGTGGCTAATCATACATTGATCACGTAACTCATCATGCACTGATCACGAAGCTGATCTTAAACTGATCACGTGCCTGTGCATGCACTGATCATGTGGCTGATCATGCACAGATCATGTGGCAGATCATGCACTCATCACGTGGTTAATCATACACTAACCACGTGGCTGATCATGCACTAATCACGTTGCAGATCATTCACTGATCACGTGGCTGATCATACACTGATCACGTCGCTCATCATGCACTGATCACGTCGCAGATCATACACTAACCACGTGGCTGATCATGCACTAATCACGTTGGAGATCATTCACTGATCACGTGGCTGATCATACACTGATCACGTTGCTTATCATGCACTTATCACGTGGCTGATCATGCACTGCTCATGTGACTGGGCATGCACTGATCACGTAGATATCATACATTGATCACGTGTCTATCATGCACTGAACACATGGCTGATCATACAATTATCACATGACTGCACATTCACTGATCACGTGGCTGACCATACAGTGATCACGTGGCTGATCATGCACTGATTACATGGCTGATCATGCACTGATCACGTAGCTTTCATGCACTGATCACCTGGCTATCATGCAGTGATCCCATGCCTGATCATGCACTGATCTTAATACGCATCATGAACTGGTCACGTGGCTATCATGCACTGATCACCAGGCTGATCATACACTGATCACGTGACTGATCATACACTGATCACGTGCCTGATCATGCACTTATCACGTGACTGTTCATGCACTAATCAACTGGCTGATCATGCACTGATCACGAACCTGATCATACACTGATCACGAGACTGTGCATGCACTGATCACATGGCTGATCATGCACTGATCACGTGGCTGATCATGCACTGATCACGTGGCTGATCATGCACTGATCACGAAGCTGATCATACACTGATCACCTCACTGTGCATGCACTGATCACATGGCTGATCATGCACTGATCACGTGGCTGATCATGCGCTGATCACGTGGCTAATCATGCACTAATCACGTTGCTTACCATGCTCTGATCAAGTGGCTGTCATGCACTGATCACCAGGCTGATCATACACTGATCACGTGACTGATCATACACTGATCACGTGCCTGATCATGCACTTATCACGTGACTGTTCATGCACTAATCAACTGGCTGATCATGCACTGATCACGAACCTGATCATACACTGATCACGTGACTGTGCATGCACTGATCACATGGCTGATCATGCACTGATCACGTGGCTGATCATGCACTGATCACGTGGCTGATCATGCACTGATCACGAAGCTGATCATACACTGATCACCTCACCGTGCATGCACTGATCACATGGCTGATCATGCACTGATCACGTGGCTGATCATGCGCTGATCACGTGGCTAATCATGCACTAATCACGTTGCTTACCATGCTCTGATCAAGTGGCTGTCATGCACTGATCACATGGCTGACCATACACTGATCACATGACTACGCAGGCACTGATCACGTGACAGATCATGCACTGATCACGTGGCTATCATGCACTGATCACGTTTCTATCATGCACTGATCACGTGACTGTGCATTAACTGAACACGTACCTGTTCATACACTGTTTACGTGGCTATCATGCACTGATCAAGTGGCTGATCATGCATTGATCAAGTGACTGATTATGCACTGATTGTGTAGCTGTCATGCACTGATCACATGACTGCGCATGCCATGATCACGTGACAGATCATGCACTGATCACATTGCGTATCATGCACTGATCACATGACGGCGCATGAACTCATCACGTGGATATTATACACTGATCAAGTGACAGAAAATTCACTAATTACGTGACTGATCATGAACTGATCACGTGGCTATCATGCACTGATCACGTGACTGATCATACACTGATCACGTGGCTGATCATACACTGATCACGAGACTGATCATGAGCTGATCACGTGCCTGATCATGCACTGATCACGTGCCTGATCATGCACTGATCACGTGGCTGATCATGCACTGCTCATGTGACTGAGCATGCACAGATCACCTAGATATCATGCATTATCACTTGTCTATCATGCACTGAGCACATGGCTGATCATTCACTGATCACGTAACTGCACATGCAGTGATCACGTGGCTGTTCAGGCCCTGATCACATGGCTGATCACGCACTGATCACGTGGCTGATCATGCACTGATCACGTGGCTGATCATGCACTGATCACGTGGCTGATCATGCCCTGATCACGTGGCTGATCATGCACTGATCACGTGGCTGTTCAGGCACTGATCACGTGCCTGATCATGCACTGATCACGTGGCTGATCATGCACTGCTCATGTGACTGAGCATGCACAGATCACGTAGATATCGTGCATTATCACTTGTCTATCATGCACTGAACACATGGCTGATCATTCACTGATCACGTAACTGCACATGCAGTGATCACGTGGCTGTTCAGGCCCTGATCACATGGCTGATCATGCACTGATCACGTGGCTGATCATGCACTGATCACGTGGCTATCATGCCCTGATCACGTGGCTGATCATGCACTGATCACGTGGCTGTTCAGGCACTGATCACGTGCCTCATCATGCACTGATCACGTGGCTGATCATGCACTGATCACGTGGCTATCATGCCCTGATCACGTTGCTGATCATATACTGATCACGTGACTGATCATGCACTGATCACGTGTCTGATCGTACACTGATCATGTGGCTGATCTTGCACTAATCACGTTGCTTATCATGCATTGATCAGGTTGCTATCATGCACTGATCACATGCCTGATCATGCACTGATCTCGATACTGATCATGCACTGGTCACGTGGCTAACATGCACTGATCACCTGGCTGATCATACACTGATCAAGTGACTGATCATGCACTGATCACGTGACTGTGCATGCCCTGATCACGTGGCTAATCATGCAGTGATCACGTTGCGCATCATGCACTGATCACATGACAGCACATGAACTGATCACGTGGACATTATACACTGCTCAAGTGACAGATCATGCACTAATCACATGAATGATCATGCACTGATCACGTGGCTATCATGTACTGATCACGTGGCTAATCATACAGAGATCAAATGGCTGATCATGCACTGATTACGTGGCTGATCATGCACAGATCACGTAGCTATCATGCACTGATCACATGGCTATCATGCACTGATCCCGTGGCTGATCATGCACTGATCACGTGACTTATCAGGCACTAGTCATGTGGTTATCATGCACTGATCACGTGGCTGATCATACACTGATCACGTGACTGATCATGCACTGATCACGTCGCAGATCATACACTAACCACGTGGCTGATCATGCACTAATCACGTTGGAGATCATTCACTGATCACGTGGCTGATCATACACTGATCACGTTGCTTATCATGCACTTATCACGTGGCTGATCATGCACTGCTCATGTGACTGGGCATGCACTGATCACGTAGATATCATACATTGATCACGTGTCTATCATGCACTGAACACATGGCTGATCATACAATTATCACATGACTGCACATTCACTGATCACGTGGCTGACCATACAGTGATCACGTGGCTGATCATGCACTGATTACATGGCTGATCATGCACTGATCACGTAGCTTTCATGCACTGATCACCTGGCTATCATGCAGTGATCCCATGCCTGATCATGCACTGATCTTAATACGCATCATGAACTGGTCACGTGGCTATCATGCACTGATCACCAGGCTGATCATACACTGATCACGTGACTGATCATACACTGATCACGTGCCTGATCATGCACTTATCACGTGACTGTTCATGCACTAATCAACTGGCTGATCATGCACTGATCACGAACCTGATCATACACTGATCACGTGACTGTGCATGCACTGATCACATGGCTGATCATGCACTGATCACGTGGCTGATCATGCACTGATCACGTGGCTGATCATGCACTGATCACGTGGCTATCATGCACTGATCACGTGACTTCACATGCACTGATCACGTCATTGTAGGCAATGATCACGTGGCTATCATGCACTGGTCACGTGGCTCATCATGCACTGATCACGTGGCTGATAATACACTGATCACGTGGCTGGTCATGCACTAATCACGTTGCTTGTCATGCACTGATCAGGTTGCTATCATTCACTGATCACGTGTCTGATTATACACTGAGCACGTGACTTCGCATGCACTGATCACGTGACTGATGAAGCACTGATCACATGTCTGATCATACACTGATCATGTGACTGCGCATGCACTGATCATACACTGATCACGTGGCTGATCATGCACTAAACACGTTGCTTATCATGTACTGATCAGGTGGCTATCATGCAATGATCACGTGGCTGATCATACACTGATCACGTGACTGATCAAGCACTGATCACGTGACTGATCAAGCACTGATCACGTGTCTGATCATGCACTAATCACGATGCTTATCAGGCACTGATCAGGTGGCTATCATGCACTGATCACGTGGCTGATCATAACTGACCACGTGACTTCCCATGCACTGATCACATGTCTATCATGCACTGATCACGTGACTGCTCATGCACTGATTATGTGGATGATCATACACTGATCACGTGAATGATCACGCACTGATCACGTGACTGATCTTGCACTGATCACGTGACTGCATGTACACTGATTATTGGATGATCATACACTGATCACGTGACTGATCATGCACTGAACACATGGCTGATCATACACTGATCACGTGACTGCACATGCCCTGATCACGTGGCTTATCATACAGTGATCACGTGGCTGATCATGCACTGATTACGTGGCTGACCATGCGCTGATCACGTAGCTATCATGCACTGAACAGATGGCTATCATTCACTGATCCCATGGCTGATCATGCACTGATTTCCTGACTGTTCATGCACTGATCTCGTGACGGATCATGAAATGATCACGTGGATGATCATGCACTGATCATGAAGCTGATCATACACTGATCACATGACTGTGCATGCACTGATCACATGGCTGATCATGCACTTATTACGTGACTGATCATGCACTGATCACGTGGCTGATCATGCACTGATCACGAAGCTGATCATACACTGATCACGTGACTGTGCATGCACTGATCACATGGCTGAACATACACTGATCACATGACTGCGCATGCACTGATCACGTGAAAGATCATGCACTGATCACGTGGCTTATCATGCACTGATCTCGTGGCTGATCATGCACTGATAACCTGGTTATCATACACTGATCACGTGACTAATCATGCACTCTTCACGTGCCTGATCATGCACTGATCACGTGGGTGATCATGCTCTGATAACGAGGCTGATCATACACTGATCACGTGACTGTGCGTGCACTGACAACGTGGTTGATCTTGCACTGAACACGTGGTGATCATGCACTGATTACGTGGCTGATCATACACTGATCACGTGACTGATCATGCACTCTTCACGTGCCTGATGGTGCACTGATCACGTGGCTGATCATGGACTGATTACGAAGCTGATCATACACTGATCTCGTGACTGTGCATGCACTGATCACGTGGCTGATCATGCACTGATCACGCGGTGATCATTCACTGATCACATGGCTGATCATAGACTGATAAAGTGGCTTATCATGTACTAATCACGTTGTGGATCATGCACTGATAACGTGGCTGATCATACACTGATAACGTCGCTGATCATGCACGGATCACGTGGCTGATCGTACACTGATCACATGACAGATCATGCACTGATCACGTGCCTGATCATGCACTGATCACGTGGCTGATCATGCACTGCTCATGTGACTGAGCATGCACAGATCACGTAGATATCATGCATTATCACTTGTCTATCATGCACTGAACACATGGCTGATCATTCACTGATCACGTAACTGCACATGCAGTGATCACGTGGCTGTTCAGGCACTGATCACATGGCTGATCATGCACTGATCACGTGGCTGATCATGCACTGATCACGTGGCTATCATGCCCTGATCACTTGGCTGATCATGCACTGATCACGTGGCTGTTCAGGCACTGATCACGTGCCTTATCTTGCACTGATCACGTGGCTGATCATGCACTAATCACGTGGCTATCATGCCCTGATCACGTTGCTGATCATATACTGATCACGTGACTGATCATGCACTGATCACGTGTCTGATCGTACACTGATCATGTGGCTGATCTTGCACTAATCACGTTGCTTATCATGCATTGATCAGGTTGCTATCATGCACTGATCACATGCCTGATCATGCACTGATCTCGATACTGATCATGCACTGGTCACGTGGCTAACATGCACTGATCACCTGGCTGATCATACACTGATCAAGTGACTGATCATGCACTGATCACGTGACTGTGCATGCCCTGATCACGTGGCTAATCATGCAGTGATCACGTTGCGCATCATGCACTGATCACATGACAGCACATGAACTGATCACGTGGACATTATACACTGCTCAAGTGACAGATCATGCACTAATCACATGAATGATCATGCACTGATCACGTGGCTATCATGTACTGATCACGTGGCTAATCATACAGAGATCAAATGGCTGATCATGCACTGATTATGTGGCTGATCATGCACAGATCACGTAGCTATCATGCACTGATCACATGGCTATCATGCACTGATCCCGTGGCTGATCATGCACTGATCACGTGACTTATCAGGCACTAGTCATGTGGTTATCATGCACTGATCACGTGGCTGATCATACACTGATCACGTGACTGATCATGCACTGATCACCTGCCTGATCATGCACTGATCACCTGACTGATCATACACTATTCACGTATCTGGGCATGCACTGAGCACATGGCTGATTATGCACAGATCAAGTGGCTGATCATGCGCTGATCACGTGGCTACCATGCACTGCTCAGGTGGCTATCATGCACTGATCACGTGGCTGATCATACACTGATCATGTGACTGCACATGAACTGATCACGTGGCTATCATGCACTGATCACCTGTCTACCGTGAACTGATCACGTGACTGCCCATGAACTGATCACGTACCTGTTCATGCACTGTTTTCGTGGCTCTCATGCATTGATCACGTGGCTGATCTTCCATTGATCACGTGACTGATTATGCACTGATTGCGTAGCTGTCATGCACTGATCACATGAGTTCGCATGCCCTGATCACGTGGTTATCATGCACTGATCACGTGGCTAATCATACATTGATCACGTAACTCATCATGCACTGATCACGAAGCTGATCTTAAACTGATCACGTGCCTGTGCATGCACTGATCATGTGGCTGATCATGCACAGATCATGTGGCAGATCATGCACTCATCACGTGGTTAATCATACACTAACCACGTGGCTGATCATGCACTAATCACGTTGCAGATCATTCACTGATCACGTGGCTGATCATACACTGATCACGTCGCTCATCATGCACTGATCACGTCGCAGATCATACACTAACCACGTGGCTGATCATGCACTAATCACGTTGGAGATCATTCACTGATCACGTGGCTGATCATACACTGATCACGTTGCTTATCATGCACTTATCACGTGGCTGATCATGCACTGCTCATGTGACTGGGCATGCACTGATCACGTAGATATCATACATTGATCACGTGTCTATCATGCACTGAACACATGGCTGATCATACAATTATCACATGACTGCACATTCACTGATCACGTGGCTGACCATACAGTGATCACGTGGCTGATCATGCACTGATTACATGGCTGATCATGCACTGATCACGTAGCTTTCATGCACTGATCACCTGGCTATCATGCAGTGATCCCATGCCTGATCATGCACTGATCTTAATACGCATCATGAACTGGTCACGTGGCTATCATGCACTGATCACCAGGCTGATCATACACTGATCACGTGACTGATCATACACTGATCACGTGCCTGATCATGCACTTATCACGTGACTGTTCATGCACTAATCAACTGGCTGATCATGCACTGATCACGAACCTGATCATACACTGATCACGTGACTGTGCATGCACTGATCACATGGCTGATCATGCACTGATCACGTGGCTGATCATGCACTGATCACGTGGCTGATCATGCACTGATCACGAAGCTGATCATACACTGATCACCTCACTGTGCATGCACTGATCACATGGCTGATCATGCACTGATCACGTGGCTGATCATGCGCTGATCACGTGGCTAATCATGCACTAATCACGTTGCTTACCATGCTCTGATCAAGTGGCTGTCATGCACTGATCACCAGGCTGATCATACACTGATCACGTGACTGATCATACACTGATCACGTGCCTGATCATGCACTTATCACGTGACTGTTCATGCACTAATCAACTGGCTGATCATGCACTGATCACGAACCTGATCATACACTGATCACGTGACTGTGCATGCACTGATCACATGGCTGATCATGCACTGATCACGTGGCTGATCATGCACTGATCACGTGGCTGATCATGCACTGATCACGAAGCTGATCATACACTGATCACCTCACTGTGCATGCACTGATCACATGGCTGATCATGCACTGATCACGTGGCTGATCATGCGCTGATCACGTGGCTAATCATGCACTAATCACGTTGCTTACCATGCTCTGATCAAGTGGCTGTCATGCACTGATCACATGGCTGACCATACACTGATCACATGACTACGCAGGCACTGATCACGTGACAGATCATGCACTGATCACGTGGCTATCATGCACTGATCACGTTTCTATCATGCACTGATCACGTGACTGTGCATTAACTGAACACGTACCTGTTCATACACTGTTTACGTGGCTATCATGCACTGATCAAGTGGCTGATCATGCATTGATCAAGTGACTGATTATGCACTGATTGTGTAGCTGTCATGCACTGATCACATGACTGCGCATGCCATGATCACGTGACAGATCATGCACTGATCACATTGCGTATCATGCACTGATCACATGACGGCGCATGAACTCATCACGTGGATATTATACACTGATCAAGTGACAGAAAATTCACTAATTACGTGACTGATCATGAACTGATCACGTGGCTATCATGCACTGATCACGTGACTGATCATACACTGATCACGTGGCTGATCATACACTGATCACGAGACTGATCATGAGCTGATCACGTGCCTGATCATGCACTGATCACGTGCCTGATCATGCACTGATCACGTGGCTGATCATGCACTGCTCATGTGACTGAGCATGCACAGATCACCTAGATATCATGCATTATCACTTGTCTATCATGCACTGAGCACATGGCTGATCATTCACTGATCACGTAACTGCACATGCAGTGATCACGTGGCTGTTCAGGCCCTGATCACATGGCTGATCACGCACTGATCACGTGGCTGATCATGCACTGATCACGTGGCTGATCATGCACTGATCACGTGGCTGATCATGCCCTGATCACATGGCTGATCATGCACTGATCACGTGGCTGTTCAGGCACTGATCACGTGCCTGATCATGCACTGATCACGTGGCTGATCATGCACTGCTCATGTGACTGAGCATGCACAGATCACGTAGATATCGTGCATTATCACTTGTCTATCATGCACTGAACACATGGCTGATCATTCACTGATCACGTAACTGCACATGCAGTGATCACGTGGCTGTTCAGGCCCTGATCACATGGCTGATCATGCACTGATCACGTGGCTGATCATGCACTGATCACGTGGCTATCATGCCCTGATCACGTGGCTGATCATGCACTGATCACGTGGCTGTTCAGGCACTGATCACGTGCCTCATCATGCACTGATCACGTGGCTGATCATGCACTGATCACGTGGCTATCATGCCCTGATCACGTTGCTGATCATATACTGATCACGTGACTGATCATGCACTGATCACGTGTCTGATCGTACACTGATCATGTGGCTGATCTTGCACTAATCACGTTGCTTATCATGCATTGATCAGGTTGCTATCATGCACTGATCACATGCCTGATCATGCACTGATCTCGATACTGATCATGCACTGGTCACGTGGCTAACATGCACTGATCACCTGGCTGATCATACACTGATCAAGTGACTGATCATGCACTGATCACGTGACTGTGCATGCCCTGATCACGTGGCTAATCATGCAGTGATCACGTTGCGCATCATGCACTGATCACATGACAGCACATGAACTGATCACGTGGACATTATACACTGCTCAAGTGACAGATCATGCACTAATCACATGAATGATCATGCACTGATCACGTGGCTATCATGTACTGATCACGTGGCTAATCATACAGAGATCAAATGGCTGATCATGCACTGATTACGTGGCTGATCATGCACAGATCACGTAGCTATCATGCACTGATCACATGGCTATCATGCACTGATCCCGTGGCTGATCATGCACTGATCACGTGACTTATCAGGCACTAGTCATGTGGTTATCATGCACTGATCACGTGGCTGATCATACACTGATCACGTGACTGATCATGCACTGATCACGTGTCTGATCATGCACTGATCACCTGACTGATCATACACTATTCATGTATCTGGGCATGCACTGAGCACATGGCTGATTATGCACAGATCAAGTGGCTGATCATGCGCTGATCACGTGGCTACCATGCACTGCTCAGGTGGCTATCATGCACTGATCACGTGGCTGATCATACACTGATCATGTGACTGCACATGAACTGATCACGTGGCTATCATGCACTGATCACCTGTCTACCGTGAACTGATCACGTGACTGCCCATGAACTGATCACGTACCTGTTCATGCACTGTTTTCGTGGCTCTCATGCATTGATCACGTGGCTGATCTTCCATTGATCACGTGACTGATTATGCACTGATTGCGTAGCTGTCATGCACTGATCACATGAGTTCGCATGCCCTGATCACGTGGTTATCATGCACTGATCACGTGGCTAATCATACATTGATCACGTAACTCATCATGCACTGATCACGAAGCTGATCTTAAACTGATCACGTGCCTGTGCATGCACTGATCACGTGGCTGATCATGCACAGATCATGTGGCAGATCATGCACTCATCACGTGGTTAATCATACACTAACCACGTGGCTGATCATGCACTAATCACGTTGCAGATCATTCACTGATCACGTGGCTGATCATACACTGATCACGTCGCTCATCATGCACTGATCACGTCGCAGATCATACACTAACCACGTGGCTGATCATGCACTAATCACGTTGGAGATCATTCACTGATCACGTGGCTGATCATACACTGATCACGTTGCTTATCATGCACTTATCACGTGGCTGATCATGCACTGCTCATGTGACTGGGCATGCACTGATCACGTAGATATCATACATTGATCACGTGTCTATCATGCACTGAACACATGGCTGATCATACAATTATCACATGACTGCACATTCACTGATCACGTGGCTGACCATACAGTGATCACGTGGCTGATCATGCACTGATTACATGGCTGATCATGCACTGATCACGTAGCTTTCATGCACTGATCACCTGGCTATCATGCAGTGATCCCATGCCTGATCATGCACTGATCTTAATACGCATCATGAACTGGTCACGTGGCTATCATGCACTGATCACCAGGCTGATCATACACTGATCACGTGACTGATCATACACTGATCACGTGCCTGATCATGCACTTATCACGTGACTGTTCATGCACTAATCAACTGGCTGATCATGCACTGATCACGAACCTGATCATACACTGATCACGTGACTGTGCATGCACTGATCACATGGCTGATCATGCACTGATCACGTGGCTGATCATGCACTGATCACGTGGCTGATCATGCACTGATCACGTGGCTATCATGCACTGATCACGTGACTTCACATGCACTGATCACGTCATTGTAGGCAATGATCACGTGGCTATCATGCACTGGTCACGTGGCTCATCATGCACTGATCACGTGGCTGATAATACACTGATCACGTGGCTGGTCATGCACTAATCACGTTGCTTGTCATGCACTGATCAGGTTGCTATCATTCACTGATCACGTGTCTGATTATACACTGAGCACGTGACTTCGCATGCACTGATCACGTGACTGATGAAGCACTGATCACATGTCTGATCATACACTGATCATGTGACTGCGCATGCACTGATCATACACTGATCACGTGGCTGATCATGCACTAAACACGTTGCTTATCATGTACTGATCAGGTGGCTATCATGCAATGATCACGTGGCTGATCATACACTGATCACGTGACTGATCAAGCACTGATCACGTGACTGATCAAGCACTGATCACGTGTCTGATCATGCACTAATCACGATGCTTATCAGGCACTGATCAGGTGGCTATCATGCACTGATCACGTGGCTGATCATAACTGACCACGTGACTTCCCATGCACTGATCACATGTCTATCATGCACTGATCACGTGACTGCTCATGCACTGATTATGTGGATGATCATACACTGATCACGTGAATGATCACGCACTGATCACGTGACTGATCTTGCACTGATCACGTGACTGCATGTACACTGATTATTGGATGATCATACACTGATCACGTGACTGATCATGCACTGAACACATGGCTGATCATACACTGATCACGTGACTGCACATGCCCTGATCACGTGGCTTATCATACAGTGATCACGTGGCTGATCATGCACTGATTACGTGGCTGACCATGCGCTGATCACGTAGCTATCATGCACTGAACAGATGGCTATCATTCACTGATCCCATGGCTGATCATGCACTGATTTCCTGACTGATCATGCACTGATCTCGTGACGGATCATGAAATGATCACGTGGATGATCATGCACTGATCATGAAGCTGATCATACACTGATCACATGACTGTGCATGCACTGATCACATGGCTGATCATGCACTTATTACGTGACTGATCATGCACTGATCACGTGGCTGATCATGCACTGATCACGAAGCTGATCATACACTGATCACGTGACTGTGCATGCACTGATCACATGGCTGAACATACACTGATCACATGACTGCGCATGCACTGATCACGTGAAAGATCATGCACTGATCACGTGGCTTATCATGCACTGATCTCGTGGCTGATCATGCACTGATAACCTGGTTATCATACACTGATCACGTGACTAATCATGCACTCTTCACGTGCCTGATCATGCACTGATCACGTGGGTGATCATGCTCTGATAACGAGGCTGATCATACACTGATCACGTGACTGTGCGTGCACTGACAACGTGGTTGATCTTGCACTGAACACGTGGTGATCATGCACTGATTACGTGGCTGATCATACACTGATCACGTGACTGATCATGCACTCTTCACGTGCCTGATGGTGCACTGATCACGTGGCTGATCATGGACTGATTACGAAGCTGATCATACACTGATCTCGTGACTGTGCATGCACTGATCACGTGGCTGATCATGCACTGATCACGCGGTGATCATTCACTGATCACATGGCTGATCATAGACTGATAAAGTGGCTTATCATGTACTAATCACGTTGTGGATCATGCACTGATAACGTGGCTGATCATACACTGATAACGTCGCTGATCATGCACGGATCACGTGGCTGATCGTACACTGATCACATGACAGATCATGCACTGATCACGTGCCTGATCATGCACTGATCACGTGGCTGATCATGCACTGCTCATGTGACTGAGCATGCACAGATCACGTAGATATCATGCATTATCACTTGTCTATCATGCACTGAACACATGGCTGATCATTCACTGATCACGTAACTGCACATGCAGTGATCACGTGGCTGTTCAGGCACTGATCACATGGCTGATCATGCACTGATCACGTGGCTGATCATGCACTGATCACGTGGCTATCATGCCCTGATCACGTGGCTGATCATGCACTGATCACGTGGCTGTTCAGGCACTGATCACGTGCCTCATCTTGCACTGATCACGTGGCTGATCATGCACTAATCACGTGGCTATCATGCCCTGATCACGTTGCTGATCATATACTGATCACGTGACTGATCATGCACTGATCACGTGTCTGATCGTACACTGATCATGTGGCTGATCTTGCACTAATCACGTTGCTTATCATGCATTGATCAGGTTGCTATCATGCACTGATCACATGCCTGATCATGCACTGATCTCGATACTGATCATGCACTGGTCACGTGGCTAACATGCACTGATCACCTGGCTGATCATACACTGATCAAGTGACTGATCATGCACTGATCACGTGACTGTGCATGCCCTGATCACGTGGCTAATCATGCAGTGATCACGTTGCGCATCATGCACTGATCACATGACAGCACATGAACTGATCACGTGGACATTATACACTGCTCAAGTGACAGATCATGCACTAATCACATGAATGATCATGCACTGATCACGTGGCTATCATGTACTGATCACGTGGCTAATCATACAGAGATCAAATGGCTGATCATGCACTGATTACGTGGCTGATCATGCACAGATCACGTAGCTATCATGCACTGATCACATGGCTATCATGCACTGATCCCGTGGCTGATCATGCACTGATCACGTGACTTATCAGGCACTAGTCATGTGGTTATCATGCACTGATCACGTGGCTGATCATACACTGATCACGTGACTGATCATGCACTGATCACCTGCCTGATCATGCACTGATCACCTGACTGATCATACACTATTCACGTATCTGGGCATGCACTGAGCACATGGCTGATTATGCACAGATCAAGTGGCTGATCATGCGCTGATCACGTGGCTACCATGCACTGCTCAGGTGGCTATCATGCACTGATCACGTGGCTGATCATACACTGATCATGTGACTGCACATGAAACTGATCACGTGGCTATCATGCACTGATCACCTGTCTACCGTGAACTGATCACGTGACTGCCCATGAACTGATCACGTACCTGTTCATGCACTGTTTTCGTGGCTCTCATGCATTGATCACGTGGCTGATCTTCCATTGATCACGTGACTGATTATGCACTGATTGCGTAGCTGTCATGCACTGATCACATGAGTTCGCATGCCCTGATCACGTGGTTATCATGCACTGATCACGTGGCTAATCATACATTGATCACGTAACTCATCATGCACTGATCACGAAGCTGATCTTAAACTGATCACGTGCCTGTGCATGCACTGATCACTGTGGCTGATCATGCACAGATCATGTGGCAGATCATGCACTCATCACGTGGTTAATCATACACTAACCACGTGGCTGATCATGCACTAATCACGTTGCAGATCATTCACTGATCACGTGGCTGATCATACCACTGATTCACGTCGCTCATCATGCACTGATCACGTCGCAGATCATTACCACTAACCACGTGGCTGATCATGCACTAATCACGTTGGAGATCATTCACTGATCACGTGGCTGATCATACACTGATCACGTTGCTTATCATGCACTTATCACGTGGCTGATCATGCACTGCTCATGTGACTGGGCATGCACTGATCACGTAGATATCATACATTGATCAGTGTCTTATCATGCACTGAACACATGGCTGATCATACAATTATCACATGACTGCACATTCACTGATCACGTGGCTGACCATACAGTGATCACGTGGCTGATCATGCACTGATTACATGGCTGATCATGCACTGATCACGTAGCTTTCATGCACTGATCACCTGGCTATCATGCAGTGATCCCATGCCTGGATCATGCACTGATCTTAATACGCATCATGAACTGGTCACGTGGCTATCATGCACTGATCACCAGGCTGATCATACACTGATCACGTGAACTGATCATACACTGATCACGTGCCTGATCATGCACTTATCACGTGACTGTTCATGCACTAATCAACTGGCTGATCATGCACTGATCACGAACCTGATCATACACTGATCACGTGACTGTGCATGCACTGATCACATGGCTGATCATGCACTGATCACGTGGCTGATCATGCACTGATCACGTGGCTGATCATGCACTGATCACGAAGCTGATCATACACTGATCACCTCACTGTGCATGCACTGATCACATGGCTGATCATGCACTGATCACGTGGCTGATCATGCGCTGATCACGTGGCTAATCATGCACTAATCACGTTGCTTACCATGCTCTGATCAAGTGGCTGTCATGCACTGATCACCAGGCTGATCATACACTGATCACGTGACTGATCATACACTGATCACGTGCCTGATCATGCACTTATCACGTGACTGTTCATGCACTAATCAACTGGCTGATCATGCACTGATCACG
This sequence comes from Bos taurus, assembly GCF_002263795.3. Lineage (NCBI taxonomy): Eukaryota > Metazoa > Chordata > Mammalia > Artiodactyla > Bovidae > Bos > Bos taurus. Next base: position 36,453 of record NW_020190585.1, read on the forward strand.
AACCTGATCATACACTGATCACGTGACTGTGCATGCACTGATCACATGGCTGATCATGCACTGATCACGTGGCTGATCATGCACTGATCACGTGGCTGATCATGCACTGATCACGAAGCTGATCATACACTGATCACCTCACTGTGCATGCACTGATCACATGGCTGATCATGCACTGATCACGTGGCTGATCATGCGCTGATCACGTGGCTAATCATGCCACTAATCACGTTGCTTACCATGCTCTGATCAAGTGGCTGTCATGCACTGATCACATGGCTGACCATACACTGATCACATGACTACGCAGGCACCTGATCACGTGACAGATCATGCACTGATCACGTGGCTATCATGCACTATCACGTTTCTATCATGCACTGATCACGGACTGTGCATTAACTGAACACGTACCTGTTCATACACTGTTTACGTGGCTATCATGCACTGATCAAGTGGCTGATCATGCATTGATCAAGTGACTGATTATGCACTGATTGTGTAGCTGTCCATGCACTGATCACATGACTGCGCATGCCATGATCACGTGACAAGATCATGCACTGATCACATTGCGTATCATGCACTGATCACATGACGGCGCATGAACTCATCACGTGATATTATACACTGATCAAGTGACAGAAAATTCACTAATTACGTGACTGATCTGAACTGATCACGTGGCTATCATGCACTGATCACGTGACTGATCATACACTGATCACGTGGCTGATCATACACTGATCACGAGACCTGATCATGAGCTGATCAGTGCCTGATCATGCACTGATCACGTGCCTGATCATGCACTGATCACGTGGCTGATCATGCACTGCTCATGTGACTGAGCCATGCACAGATCACCTAGATATCATGCATTATCACTTGTCTATCATGCACTGAGCACATGGCTGATCATTCACTGATCACGTAACTGCAATGCAGTGATCACGTGGCTGTTCAGGCCCTGATCACATGCTGATCACGCACTGATCACGTGGCTGATCATGCACTGATCACGTGGCTGATCATGCACTGATCACGTGGTGATCATGCCCTGATCACGTGGCTGAATCATGCACTGATCACGTGGGCTGTTCAGGCACTGATCACGTGCCTGATCATGCACTTGATCACGTGGCTGATCATGCACTGCTCATGTGACTGAGCATGCACAGATCACGTAGATATCGTGCATTATCACTTGTCTATCATGCACTGAACACATGGCTGATCATTCACTGATCACGTAACTGCACATGCAGTGATCACGTGGCTGTTCAGGCCCTGACCTGAATGCACATCACGTGGCTGATTCATGCACTGATCACGTGGCTGATCATGCACTGATCACGTGGCTATCATGCCCTGATCACGTGGCTGATCATGCACTGATCACGTGGCTGTTCAGGCACTGATCACGTGCCTCATCATGCACTGATCACGTGGCTGATCATGCACTGATCACGTGGCTATCATGCCCTGATCACGTTGCTGATCATATACTGATCACGTGACTGATCATGCACTGATCACGTGTCTGATCGTACACTGATCATGTGGCTGATCTTGCACTAATCACGTTGCTTATCATGCATTGATCAGGTTGCTATCATGCACTGATCACATGCCTGATCATGCACTGATCTCGATACTGATCATGCACTGGTCACGTGGCTAACATGCACTGATCACCTGGCTGATCATACACTGATCAAGTGACTGATCATGCACTGATCACGTGACTTAGCATGCCCTGATCACGTGGCTAATCATGCAGTGATCACGTTGCGCATCATGCACTGATCACATGACAGCACATGAACTGATCACGTGGACATTATACACTGCTCAAGTGACAGATCATCCACTAATCACATGAATGATCATGCACTGATCACGTGCGCTATCATGTACTGATCACAGTGGCTAATCATACAGAGATACAAATGGCTGATCATGCACTGATTACGTGGCTGATATGCACAGATCACGTAGCTATCATGCACTGATCACATGGCTATCATGGCACTGATCCCGCGTGGCTGATCATGCACTGATCACGTGACTTATCAGGCACTAGTCATGTGGTTATCATGCACTGATCACGTGGCTGATCATACACTGATCACGTGACTGATCATGCACTGATCACGTCGCAGATCATACACTAACCACGTGGCTGATCATGCACTAATCACGTTGGAGATCATTCACTGATCACGTGGCTGATCATACACTGATCACGTTGCTTATCATGCACTTATCACGTGGCTGATCATGCACTGCTCATGTGACTGGGCATGCACTGATCACGTAGATATCATACATTGATCACGTGTCTATCATGCACTGAACACATGGCTGATCATACAATTATCACATGACTGCACATTCACTGATCACGTGGCTGACCATACAGTGATCACGTGGCTGATCATGCACTGATTACATGGCTGATCATGCACTGATCACGTAGCTTTCATGCACTGATCACCTGGCTATCATGCAGTGATCCCATGCCTGATCATGCACTGATCTTAATACGCATCATGAACTGGTCACGTGGCTATCATGCACTGATCACCAGGCTGATCATACACTGATCACGTGACTGATATACACTGATCACGTGCCTGATCATGCACTTATCACGTGACTGTTCATGCACTAATCAACTGGCTGATCATGCACTGATCACGAACCTGATCATACACTGATCACGTGACTGTGCATGCACTGATCACATGGCTGATCATGCACTGATCACGTGGCTGAATCATGCACTGATCACGTGGCTGATCATGCACTGATCACGTGGCTATCATGCACTGATCACGTGACTTCACATGCACTGATCACGTCATTGTAGGCAATGATCACGTTGGCTATCATGCACTGGTCACGTGGCTCATCATGCACTGATCACGTGGCTGATAATACACTGATCACGTGGCTGGTCATGCACTAATCACGTTGCTTGTCATGCACTGATCAGGTTGCTATCATTCACTGATCACGTGTCTGATTATACACTGAGCACGTGACTTCGCATGCACTGATCACGTGACTGATGAAGCACTGATCACATGTCTGATCATACACTGATCAATGTGACTGCGCAATGCACTGATCATACACTGATCACGTGGCTGAATCATGCACTAAACACGTTGCTTATCATGTACTGATCAGGTGGCTATCATGCATGATCACGTGGCTGATCATACACTGATCACGTGACTGATCAAGCACTGATCACGTGACTGATCAAGCACTGATCACGTGTCTGTCATGCACTAATCACGATGCTTATCAAGGCACTGATCAGGTGGCTATCATGCACTGATCACGTGGCTGATCATAAACTGACCACGTGACTTCCCATGCACTGATCACATGTCTATCATGCACTGATCACGTGACTGCTCATGCACTGATTATGTGGGATGATCATACACTGATCACGTGAATGATCACGCACTGATCACGTGACTGATCTTGCACTGATCACGTGACTGCATGTACACTGATTATTGGATGATCATACACTGATTCACGTGACTGATCATGCACTGAACACATGGCTGATCATACACTGATCACGTGACTGCACAATGCCTGATCACGTGGCTTATCATACAGTGATCACGTGGCTGATCATGCACTGATTTACGTGGCTGACCATGCGCTGATCACGTAGCTATCATGCACTGAACAGATGGCTATCATTCACTGATCCCATGGCTGATCATGCACTGATTTCCTGACTGATCATGCACTGATCTCGTGACGGATCATGAAATGAATCACGTGGATGATCATGCACTGATCATGAAGCTGATCATACACTGATCACATGACTGTGCATGCACTGATCACATGGCTGATCATGGCACTTATTACGTGACTGATCATGCACTGATCACGTGGCTGATCATGCACTGATCACGAAGCGGGGGGGGTAGATTCATACATACTGACACGTGGACTGGTGCATAGCACGAATCACATGGCTGAAACATACAACTGATCACATGGAACGCGATGCACTGGATCACGGGACAAGATCATGCAACTGATCACGTCGGCTTATCATGCACTGATCTCGTGGGCTGATCATGCACTGATAACCTGGTTATCATACACTGATCACGTGACTAATCATGCACTCTTCACGTGCCTGATCATGCACTGATCACGTGGGTGATCATGCTCTGATAACGAGGCTGATCATACACTGATCACGTGACTGTGCGTGCACTGACAACGTGGTTGATTCTTGCACTGAACACGTGGTGATCAATGCACTGATTACGTGGCTGATCATACACTGATCACGTGACTGATCATGCACTCTTCACGTGCCTGATGGTGCACTGATCACGTGGCTGATCATGGACTGATTACGAAGCTGATCATACACTGATCTCGTGACTGTGCATGCACTGATCACGTGGCTGATCATGCACTGATCACGCGGTGATCATTCACTGATCACATGGCTGATCATAGACTGATAAAGTGGCTTATCATGTACTAATCACGTTGTGGATCATGCACTGATAACGTGGCTGATCATACACTGATAACGTCGCTGATCATGCACTGATCACGTGGCTGATCTTACACTGATCACATGACAGATCATGCACTGATCACGTGCCTGATCATGCACTGATCACGTGGCTGATCATGCACTGCTCATGTGACTGAGCATGCCACAGATCACGTAGATATCATGCATTATCACTTGTCTATCATGCACTGAACACATGGCTGATCATTCACTGATCACGTAACTGCACATGCAAGTGATCACGTGGCTGTTCAGGCACTGATCACATGGCTGATCATGCACTGATCACGTGGCTGATCATGCACTGATCACGTGGCTTCATGCCCTGATCACTTGGCTGATCATGCACTGATCACGTGGCTGTTCAGGGCACTGATCACGTGCCTTATCTTGCACTGATCACGTGGCTGATCATGCACTAATCACGTGGCTATCATGCCCTGATCACGTTGCTGATCATATACTGATCACGTGACTGATCATGCACTGATCACGTGTCTGATCGTACACTGATCATGTGGCTGATCTTGCACTAATCACGTTGCTTATCATGCATTGATCAGGTTGCTATCATGCACTGATCACATGCCTGATCATGCACTGATCTCGATACTGATCATGCACTGGTCACGTGGCTAACATGCACTGATCACCTGGCTGATCATACACTGATCAAGTGACTGATCATGCACTGATCACGTGACTGTGCATGCCCTGATCACGTGGCTAATCATGCAGTGATCACGTTGCGCATCATGCACTGATCACATGGACAGCACATGAACTGATCACGTGGACATTATACACTGCTCAAGTGACAGATCATGCACTAATCACATGAATGATCATGCACTGATCACGTGGCTATCATGTACTGATCACGTGGCTAATCATACAGAGATCAAATGGCTGATCATGCACTGATTACGTGGCTGATCATGCACAGATCACGTAGCTATCATGCACTGATCACATGGCTATCATGCACTGATCCCGTGGCTGATCATGCACTGATCACGTGACTTATCAGGCACTAGTCATGTGGTTATCATGCACTGATCACGTGGCTGATCATACACTGATCACGTGACTGATAATGCACTGATTACGGTCTGATCATGCACTGATCACCTGACTGTTATCATACACTATTCACGTATCTGGGCATGCACTGAGCACATGCTGATTATGCACAGATCAAGTGGCTGATCATGCGCTGATCACGTTGGCTACCATGCACTGCTAGGTGGCTATCATGCACTGATCACGTGGAGGATTATACACTGATCATGTGACTGCACATGAACTGATCACGTGCTATCATGCACTTGATCACCTGTCTACCGTGAACTGATCACGTGACTGCCCATGAACTGATCACGTTCCTTTTCATGCACTGTTTTCGTGGCTCTCATGCATTGATCACGTGGCTGATCTTCCATTGATCACGTGACTGATTATGCACTGATTGCGTAGCTGTCATGCACTGATACAATGAGTTCGCATCCCCTTATCACGTGGGTATCATGCACTGATCAACGTGGCTAATCATACATTGATCACGTAACTCATCATGCACTGATCACCGAAGCTGATCTTAAACTGATCACGTGCCTGTGCATGCACTGATCACGTGGCTGATCATGCCAACAGATCATGTGGCAGATCATGCACTCATCATGTGGTTAATCATACACTATCCACGTGGCTGATCATGCACTAATCACGTTGCAGATCATTCACTGATCACGTGGCTGATCATACACTATCACGTCGCTCATCATGCACTGATCACGTCGCAGATCATACACTAACCACGTGGCTGATCATGCACTAATCACGTTGAGATCATTCACTGATCACGTGGCTGATCATACACTGATCACGTTGCTTATCATGCACTTAATCACGTGGCTGATCATGCACTGCTCATGTGGACTGGGCATGCACTGATCACGTAATATCATACATTGATCACGTGTCTGATCATGCACTGAACACATGGCTGATCATACAATTATCACATGACTGCACATTCACTGATCACGTGGCTGACCATACAGTGATCACGTGGCTGATCATGCACTGATTACATGGCTGATCATGCACTGATCACGTAGCTTTCATGCACTGATCACCTGGCTATCATGCAGTGATCCATGCCTGATCATGCACTGATCTTAATACGCATCATGAACTGGTCACGTGGCTATCATGCACTGATCACCAGGCTGATCATACACTGATCACGTGACTGATCATACACTGATCACGTGCCTGATCATGCACTTATCACGTGACTGTTCATGCACTAATCAACTGGCTGATCATGCACTGATCACGAACCTGATCATACACTGATCACGTGACTGTGCATGCACTGATCACATGGCTGATCATGCACTGATCACGTGGCTGATCATGCACTGATCACGTGGCTGATCATGCACTGATCACGAAGCTGATCATACACTGATCACCTCACTGTGCATGCACTGATCACATGGCTGATCATGCACTGATCACGTGGCTGATCATGCGCTGATCACGTGGCTAATCATGCACTAATCACGTTGCTTACCATGCTCTGATCAAGTGGCTGTCATGCACTGATCACCAGGCTGATCATACACTGATCACGTGACTGATCATACACTGATCACGTGCCTGATCATGCACTTATCACGTGACTGTTCATGCACTAATCAACTGGCTGATCATGCACTGATCACGAACCTGATCATACACTGATCACGTGACTGTGCATGCACTGATCACATGGCTGATCATGCACTGATCACGTGGCTGATCATGCACTGATCACGTGGCTGATCATGCACTGATCACGAAGCTGATCATACACTGATCACCTCACTGTGCATGCACTGATCACATGGCTGATCATGCACTGATCACGTGGCTGATCATGCGCTGATCACGTGGCTAATCATGCACTAATCACGTTGCTTACCATGCTCTGATCAAGTGGCTGTCATGCACTGATCACATGGCTGACCATACACTGATCACATGACTACGCAGGCACTGATCACGTGACAGATCATGCACTGATCACGTGGCTATCATGCACTGATCACGTTTCTTCATTCACTGATCACGTGACTGTGCATTAACTGAACACGTACCTGTTCATACACTGTTTACGTGGCTATCATGCACTGATCAAGTGGCTGATCATGCATTGATCAAGTGACTGATTATGCACTGATTGTGTAGCTGTCATGCACTGATCACATGACTGCGCATGCCATGATCACGTGACAGATCATGCACTGATCACATTGCGTATCATGCACTGATCACATGACGGCGCATGAACTCATCACGTGGATATTATACACTGATCAAGTGACAGAAAATTCACTAATTACGTGACTGATCATGAACTGATCACGTGGCTATCATGCACTGATCACGTGACTGATCATACACTGATCACGTGGCTGATCATACACTGATCACGAGACTGATCATGAGCTGATCACGTGCCTGATCATGCACTGATCACGTGCCTGATCATGCACTGATCACGTGGCTGATCATGCACTGCTCATGTGACTGAGCATGCACAGATCACCTAGATATCATGCATTATCACTTGTCTATCATGCACTGAGCACATGGCTGATCATTCACTGATCACGTAACTGCACATGCAGTGATCACGTGGCTGTTCAGGCCCTGATCACATGGCTGATCACGCACTGATCACGTGGCTGATCATGCACTGATCACGTGGCTGATCATGCACTGATCACGTGGCTGATCATGCCCTGATCACATGGCTGATCATGCACTGATCACGTGGCTGTTCAGGCACTGATCACGTGCCTGATCATGCACTGATCACGTGGCTGATCATGCACTGCTCATGTGACTGAGCATGCACAGATCACGTAGATATCGTGCATTATCACTTGTCTATCATGCACTGAACACATGGCTGATCATTCACTGATCACGTAACTGCACATGCAGTGATCACGTGGCTGTTCAGGCCCTGATCACATGGCTGATCATGCACTGATCACGTGGCTGATCATGCACTGATCACGTGGCTATCATGCCCTGATCACGTGGCTGATCATGCACTGATCACGTGCTGTTCAGGCACTGATCACGTGCCTCATCATGCACTGATCACGTGGCTGATCATGCACTGATCACGTGGCTATCATGCCCTGATCACGTTGCTGATCAATACTGATCACGTGACTGATCATGCACTGATCACGTGTCTGATCGTACACGATCATGTGGCTGATCTTGCACTAATCACGTTGCTTATCATGCATTGATCAGGTTGCTATCATGCACTGATCACATGCCTGATCATGCACTGATCTCGATACTGATCATGCACTGGTCACGTGGCTAACATGCACTGATCACCTGGCTGATCATACACTGATCAAGTGACTGATCATGCACTGATCACGTGACTGTGCATGCCCTGATCACGTGGCTAATCATGCAGTGATCACGTGCGCATCATGCACTGATCACATGACAGCACATGAACTGATCACGTGGACATTATACACTGCTCAAGTGACAGATCATGCACTAATCACATGAATGATCATGCACTGATCACGTGGCTATCATGTACTGATCACGTGGCTAATCATACAGAGATCAAATGGCTGATCATGCACTGATTACGTGGCTGATCATGCACAGATCACGTAGCTATCATGCACTGATCACATGCTATCATGCACTGATCCCGTGGCTGATCATGCACTGATCACGTGACTTATCAGGCACTAGTCATGGGTTATCATGCACTGATCACGTGGCTGATCATACACTGATCACGTGACTGATCATGCACTGATCACGTGTCTGATCATGCACTGATCACCTGACTGATCATACACTATCATTGTATCTGGGCATGCACTGAGCACATGGCTGATTATGCACAGATCAAGTGGCTGATCATGCGCTGATCACGTGGCTACCATGCACTGCTCAGGTGGCTATCATGCACTGATCACGTGGCTGATCATACACTGATCATGTGACTGCACATGAACTGATCACGTGGCTATCATGCACTGATCACCTGTCTACCGTGAACTGATCACGTGACTGCCCATGAACTGATCACGTACCTGTTCATGCACTGTTTTCGTGGCTCTCATGCATTGATCACGTGGCTGATCTTCCATTGATCACGTGACTGATTATGCACTGATTGCGTAGCTGTCATGCACTGATCACATGAGTTCGCATGCCCTGATCACGTGGTTATCATGCACTGATCACGTGGCTAATCATACATTGATCACGTAACTCATCATGCACTGATCACGAAGCTGATCTTAAACTGATCACGTGCCTGTGC